>NC_050523.1:19938429-19948925 GCF_002922805.2 Oryzias melastigma | reverse complement strand
AACATGTTCTAGAGTTAATGCTATATTCACCCTGGGCCGCCACCAAGGGGCTTGATGCGAAATTTCCTAGCTGTGCGAATCTGGTGAATCTCACTCCGGGCTTTTTTTTTCACAGCTCTATCCCAATATATGAAAGACATGGTGTGATATAATTCAGGCTGGGCACAAACCAAAATGATTAATTTCTTCTCCATGATCAATTTTTAAATGGTTGGGAGGGATCACACATCAATATAAGGATGGGGTTATCTGGACCCCATAAGATAGCACAAGGGTTAATTTTCAACAAGCGTTCAACGGCTATGCGTTATCAGAAAATGGTTGTAGAAAGTTGCGTAGCTACATGGGAGTTTTAAATGTTAAGGCCTAAAACACGCATGTATGCCTACTTACATAGACTAGTTTGAAAGTGACAGCTTTAACGCGCGTTGCTAAGGGCGATGTGAATTTAACTTAACTACTAATTTGATTTAGCTTTTTGAATCTTTTCTATAGTTCTAGTCAAACTGAAACACAGTATAACTTTAATATATACCCCTCCACACACACACACATGTTTGATGCTTGCCTTTGATTTCGACAACTTATCCTCCCCATGTTCCACAGACTTTACTGAATCTGGAAAAGCATAAAACGCAACAATATTTTTCTCTAACATTCTCATTGAGATGATTCTGTTGTATTTCCCTCCACTTTATTCCGTGCTTTTTCATTTTTATAGCAGCTTGTGCTTCCCTGGCCTTACTGAGGTGAGTTGTTCCCACGGAATCACATACGCAGACCCACTGCTTCTGTAAACAGATTTATGCAGTATCAAAAACCTCATAAGTCACACACAGCTTTAGACCAGTACACATGGCTGAACAAAGAGACTCACTTGAATGAGCTAATATTCAATCATTTCTTGTCATGTTGATAAGTTCAGAAAAAAAAGCCAGTGTAATGGCATTTTCAACATATTTCTTCACACCGTTTGCACAAGCAATCTCCGGAATTAATAGAGTAACAGCCACGGCTGTTCTTTCTAGCTTTTGTGGTTGGGCCTCATAGATTAAGACTGCAAACAATATTATTCACACTGACTTACACTTTCACCTAGAAGTGATTTTAGTTTGGAAAACAAAGAAACAAAGTTGTCTAAGTGCTGTGAAAAGTAAAATGTGATTTTCTGGACCTTTTCAGGGTACTGTATTTCCTCTGCACTATAAAGGAGAATGAAGCATTTTTATTTATTTATTTTTTTCAAGAAGCATTATTACATTTTATAACCTATGGGGCATGTGGATTAATTCTGTTTGTGCTCACTGACACATTTTTTTTTTTTTTAATACGTTCTGAAGAAGTTTGGGTGTTATTGTAAATATGCTGACATGGATAACGTGGAGTGGTGTCAGACTGTGTTTTTATTATGTTACTAACACCGTTGGGAGTTGGTTTATCCACGGAACTGTTTGTTTAAGCAGAGTCTGTCTGGTTCTTTTTATGTGTTACAAACAACAAAAACAAAGCTGAGTGTTATTGTAAAAACGCTAACACGGCTAACATATAGCGATGTTGGTCGTTTTTTTTTTTTTTATTATTATTTTTTATTACAAGTTACTAAAAAAGTTGAGAGTTGGATTAGTACAGTGCCATTTGTTTAAGCAGTACCAGTCTGTTTCTTTTTTATAAAGTTGGGTGTTATTGTAAGCTTAGTTATATTTAGGATAGGGGTATGGCAAGTTGGACGCCATATTGGATATTTCGAGATGCCTGTTTACTGATGTGCTACAATTGCACAAACAGAGCTGGAAAAACAAGAATGTGACTTTTCACAAGTGACTTATTGTCAGCTAATAATAGAAAACATTTTGTGAGGATCTGAGTTTGGTTAGCGGCATTAGTCTATTTTTTTCCTGTTTTGCTAACAAGGTTGGGAGTTTCAGGTATTGTGAATATGCTAACGCAGCTTCTAACATGGCTAATGTATTGCGTGTTCTAGAGTTTGAGGTCTTTTTTTTTTTTTTTACTCTGATTTTTTTTAATGGATGTTTAATGAAACTAACAAAAGAAAAATTAGGTATTTTTCTGGATATGGTAAAAGGCCTATACTTGTATAGCACTTTACTACCTTCCTTGAAGGACCAAGGCGCTTTACAGCCACAGACACATTCTCCCATTCACACACTGGTGGTGGGTCCGCTGCTGAACACTGGTGCCAACCTTCCATCAGAGACAATTTGGGGTTCAGTGCCTTGCCCAAGGACACTTTGACACATTGGTGGGCAAGGCGGGAATCGAACCAGCAATCTTTCGATCAGAAGTCGACTGCCGTATTTCTTACATTACAGTACATTTCTAACATTATAGTCCCATTCCAACTATATTTTGATTTATTGTAAAATAATCCTCAGTGGTCTTTTAATTGTGGCTATGTAGTTTTTAACCAAAAAAAAAAACTGTCATTTTTTTTAAACATATTTTCTGGAGAGGAGCATATCAGAAATTGAAGTCTATGTTGTGAGCGGGACTGTTGGCACAGAAGTTACTCAGTGCTGATCTCCCATCATAAATACAATGTTTACACATCTCCCTCTAACTAACAGCCCTTTCACAACCCAAAGGTAACATTTATATTGCAACCAAAGTTGTTACCAATATAGGAACTATTCAGCTGTACAGTTTAGAGCCAGAGGCCAACTTGGACTAGGAAAACAAAGACGTACAGACGCATCTATTTTTCTGCAAGTGGATGCATCAGAATGGACCGGAGCAGGGAAACTTTGGCCCTTATAGTTGCTGCAACACAAAGTCTGTTTTTATCTGCTCCTGATCTATCAAGATTTGTATAAATAAATACTCGGAAAGCAGTTTTAATCCGAAAGTATTTCATATTTGTCCTCCATCTTGACAAAAATACTACAAGAACATGTTTAAAACACTGAAAACACCATTTTCCTTTGAGTGGGTCTTCAAGGTTTAAAGGATGAGACACTCTAAGAACTTAAACAGTTTATTTTAAAACATTTTCTATAAAAGATGATTCAACATTCAACACTGAATAATATAACTTGTTCCCCATGAAAGGAAGCTAAAGGTTCTTCAACAAAGGTTTTTTTTTTGGAGATAATAAAAGAAACTAAAGAGACAAAATATCTCTGGGAGTTCTGTAGGAATCAGACAGACCCACAGGGAGGACACAGAAACAGCGTGGTCTGGATAAAATGAAGCAGTCAGGGAGCCGCAGAAAAGGGCAACTAGGCGCAAGTAAAACTGCCTTCAACAGGAGTTTGGAGCACAGCCTTTCAGTCTCACCAAGGACTAAAAGTTTTCTTTTTTTAAGGAAAAGCAGTAGATTCAAATGCTTATTTTACAGTGAGGCAAATACGAATTTGAACACCCTGTAATATTGCAAGTTGAACACCTTAAAAAAATCAATGGTAATATTTGGCATAGTAGCCTTTGTTTGCACTAGGTTTGCACACACTACAGGAGGGATTTTGGCCCACTTCTCCACACAGACATTCTCTAGATCAGTCAAGTTTCTAGGTTGTTGCTGTGAAACTGAGTTTTAGCTCCCTCCAAAGATTTTCTTTTGGATTTAGGTCTCGAGACTGGCTGGGACACTCCAGAATCATGATATGCTTCTTACTGAGCCACTCCTCGTTTCTACTGGCCATGGGTTTCGGATCATTGTCATGTTAGAAGACCCAGCAACTGAGGGAAGGAGGTTGTTCCCCAAAATCAACACTTGGCCCAGGTCATCCTCTCCTTACTACAGTACAGTCGTCCTGTCCCATGTGCAGAAAAACACCCCCAAACCATGATGTCACCACCCCCATGCTTCATAGTAGGCATGTGTTCATGAGATGTTACTCATTATGGTGGCTGCCGCCATCACAGTCCCACCACGGCAGTAAATGCGTACACCACATATTTATCTGTCTTTTTTTTTTTTAAGTTCATTAATATTTGATTTGTTTCTTTGAGTTACTGGTTATTATTTCCTTTAACTTCTAATTATTTTCCTGAATTTCTTAAGGGCAACTGTATGTTAGATTCAGTTGACGTTTAACTCATTAATTATATGTGTTTGAACATTGTTTGTAATTAGAGTTTGTCCTTTTCAGTTCCCCCTTGTGTGTCTTCAGTGGTTTGATTACCCACTATATTTGTTTCCCTTTTGTGTCAAAGGTCAGGTCACTTCTGTTCATTTTGTTAACTTATGTTAGCTAATCCTGAGTTTCCTTGTTGTTTAGTTGACCTCTTTTAAGGGCCTAATTTGTTTTTTTAAACATATTTTGAAATGAAAATTCAATTTTCAACTTTTTTTATTTTTTATTTTTTTTGCATCTTGTCCTGATTTTTGGCTGCTCGATCCAACACACTCATCAGTCTTTCTCCAAACACAATGAATTACGACCAAAAAGTTCTATTTTGGTCTTATTTGACCACATGACTTTCTCCCACGTCCCCTTTGGATCATCCAAATGCTCGTTGGGAAACTTACTACAGGCCTGGACATGTGCTGGTTTAAACAGAGGAAACGTCTTTACCATGCGTGATTTCAAAATTTCTTAGTGTGTTACATATAGGGTTGGGCACCGATGGGATCTGATGCGGTTCCGGTGCTACCACGGTTCTTTGGTTTCGGTTTCGGTTCCCTTTCGGTGCTTATTGCGGTACTTCAGTAATAAAAAATAATGCCTTTATCTTCCTAAACCCAAAGCAGAACGGCTTCAAACAAGCGCAGACTCCCTCCTGCCGTGCAGCTGTGCGCACGTAATATAAAGCATAATCTAAAACTCCGTCTTAAATAAACTTAAACGTCCTTGAAATTTTAGCCTGACATTTTATTAAATTAAATCAGGAATGTGGCATTTATTTGCAGTTGTTTTTGGGCAAAAGCAATATTTTATTTCAATAAAATAAGGCGGAAGATAAATGTCAATCACACGGCTGCAAAGCGCAGCAGATGATGACGACCCGCTGTGGTGGTGGGCGGAGCCGAGCCGAGCTTTCTGCTATTAGCAGCCCAACAAGGAGGAAACGATTCATTGTTTCATTTTGGGATGGGGCTCCAGCGTTGTTTAAAAATTGCGGAAACTCCACTATTCACAGCGAAAGTCCCGGCCACCGACGTTGCGGAAGCCGACCATCTCGGTGGTTTTATATGAGCCCGCCCACGAACACAAGAAAGTAAATAGATAGGCTGAATCGTAAAAAATCAGAAGGGAGTACAAGTGATTGACATGTCCACAGACAAATGAAACTTCAATGAAATTTGTAACCGAAATCCGCACCGTTTGCAGCCGCATCTTTCGGTTTCGGTAGAACCGCGCAAATCATAACGGTTCCTACTTAGAACCGAACTTCGGTGCCCAACCCTAGTTACATACAGGAACTGACCAGCTCCTCCCATGTAGCTCCCATGTAGCTCTTGGCCAAGCTACACCTCCTCACCTTTCTTAGGATTACTGAGACCTCACGAGGTGAGATCTTGCATGGAGGCCCAGTCCGAGGTGGAGATTGACAGTCATGTTTAGCTTCTTGCCTTTTTTTCTAATAATTGCTCCAACAGTTGATTGTTTTTACCAAGCTGCATGGGCATATAGCCATGTCTAGCCTTGTGGAGGTCTACAATTTCTTTTTTTTTCTGGTGTCCTTGGGCAACTCTTTGGTCTTGGCCATGTTAGTAATTGGAGTCCTTACTGATTTTATGGGGTGGACAGGTGTCTTTATTTAACTAATGACCTCAAACAGGTGCTTCTAATTTAGGATAATAGGTGGAATTGAGGCGGACGATTTAAAGATGGACTGACAAGTCTTTGAGGGTAAGAATTCTAGCTGATAGACAGCTACTCAAATACCTATTTGCAGCAGTCGTATACAAATAAAATATAAAATGTGGTTTCCAGTTTTTTTTAATTATGTCTTTCACATTGGACATGTTCTCAGGATTTAAATTTTAAACCCCTCCCTGAGAGGGAGAACTTGCAAAATAACAGGGGGTTCAAATGTTTAATTGCCTAACTGTAAAATCTTGTTATTATTTAACTATTTGTACTTGACATCATATCAGTAGGCATTCTCAAAAGAGAGTTTTGGCTGAAAAAAAAAATCTTTCAGCCAAATAATCTAGATAAGTTCGAGATTATTGTGATTATTACAAACAGTGTCTTTAAACTCAAAAACCTGCAGTTCTGGTATTATTGTTATTGATCTGAGCACATTTTTAATTCATTTTAGTGTCACGGGGCTGCCATCGACGGAGGAAAAAAATACAGAGTTTTATTTGATCTTTTATGAGTCTGTCTGTGACAGCTAATCAACAGATGGATCACATTTGCACATTTTTCTCGTCATTTAAGTTCTGCATCTGAAATATCAGGCAGTTCCTTTTTTTTCAATCTAATTTTACATGTTTGTATTATTGTTGTCATGCACAGTTTTTGAACTACTATAAGAGCGTTCAAAACAGTGGCAATGTACCACTTTGAAAATTGAATGTCTGAAATTACTTCACAAATTAACTCAAAATAGAAGGCCTCAAAACTGAACATAACTTTATTGTGATACTTACTGCAAATATTGCAAGGAAAGTCTTAAAAACACCAAAACCTAATGCTATGTAAACACTGGGGATGTAATGTACATTCAAGAATACACTAAACACAGGTTCTTGAACACGTTTCTAGCATACGGTGTTCACACAGGACGGTCACCACCCAACTCAAGTGCATGTTTCTCACAGTTGGAAGAGGCTTGTTGTGTCATGGCGGCGTAAATCTATACTCGATAATAAAGTATTTCTGCTTTTAATTTCAATTAAATAATTTCAGTTGCTAAATGGACACAGTGTTTTTTTTTCTCTCATAGTTAACACCTATTTTCTAACAATTTCAACTAAAACAAGGGACTTAATGTGTTTACCTAAATATTTAGTGTTTTTTCAAGCATAGCCTTTGCTTTTTAACTTAATTCTGTTAGTCAGACTGACTTGCAGCTGGCATCTTGCCGAAACATGGAAGGAACATGAATCTGGACCATCAGCACGACGGGAAAAATGTGTTGATGTGTGAAACAAAGTGCTGACAGCCCTTGGATGTATTACAAGTTTTTAAGTTACGGTTTACAGGGAGAACAGCAGTTTGCAGTTTTGTAGCCTTTTTCTCCAGAGACAGAGACTGAATGAAAGCTCTGCAAGGCTTAAACATTAAAAATCTATGTCTTTGGTCAGCAAATGTTCCTTTTTTTACCTTCTGTCATGTTGTGTTAGTACTATAACCAAGGCTGTTGAGATGGTTCCTAAATAATGTGAATCATTGTTCATGTTAAATGTTAAAGTTGTAAATTAGAAAAAAAAAAACAAAACATCAAAATTGCCTAAAAAAATAGAAAACAAAGCTAAAAGTATTTTTTCTAGTCTTTCCTGGGAGCTGCTGGAGTCTTGGTGTCTCCACCTTAGTTTGAATGTCTCACAGTTCATTGTTTTCATTGTCTCACAGCTGTCTGGAAAGAGGCAAGAGCATCAAGTATTTCCCACTTTACAAAACTACATGGAATGGATTCTGTCACACTGAGTGCCAACTTCATTTTTCACACAAGCAGAATAGTGGAGCAGCTCGAGGATGATTTGGCTTGGAAGTGCCTGTGCTCCTCTTTATCAGGGCTGTCTGTGTGTGTCGACATAACCACAATGCTATTTTACTGGTGCCACAATTTCACCGAAGGTCAATGCTCTCCACATTGTGTTTTAGATCGGCAGTCTTCAGGCTTTTGGGGACAACTACTCTTGCTTTTGTACCACCTCAGAGACCATGATTGCACTCATTTTTGTTCGACATTTTTCTATGGGTGTTCTGTCAAACACTACAAGTGTTGCTGCTAACAAGTCTCCTTTTGATTGTGCCAAGTCCTGCTTTAAGTTTTTGCAGTGAGCTAAAGTCAAATCTCAAGTCTTTGACAAAATTTAGGTCACGTCTCTAGTTGTACTTTTAAAGCAAGTCTCAAGTTTCGTATTAAGCAATACACAGAACAGAAAGGTCAACAGATTGTAGTCTGGAAGTGTTTGATCCACCAGATGTGGTCTGGGGCAGGTAATGATCAGAACATGCTTAGGTTAGGATTCAAAAAAGTAAGATTTTGCAATACCAGTGAAGCAATTTGTGATCAGATAGAATACAGAAGTCAAGAACTTGACCTAAGAAGGAACTGCTGGACAGAGAAACATCAATACCTGGCTGCATACATTTGTGACATGATCCTAAATACCAGATCAGAAGTAGCTGCTGGTGTGGGAACTCCATATATGGTCATCCTCCTGCAGACACGAAGGAGCAAAAACTAAGAGTTAAAATTGAAATTTTACTGTCAGAAACTGATAGTAAAATACTTGTGGGGACAAAATAATTAGGGGTTAGTGTTTATATATACTCAATGCAAAAGCATTGCAAGCACACCTTTTCTTTTTAGATGTAATGCTTATTTTCTTGAGCTGAAAAAATAAGAATAAACAAATACACGTAATTTATGAATCCCAAACCAAGCAACTTCATAAAAATAAAGCAGACAAACCTGCTTGGAGCCCGCTTTTTTTCTCCTCTTCTGTCATTTTTTTCAACCTTAAAGCTGTCCCATGGGTCTTGTTTTGCTGCTTTTTCATCCTTAAGGTTTTAAAGAAGCACTAACAGATAATACCACACGCCCCTCCTCCTCCTCCTCCTCCTCCCCTTCACCTAGCTTCAATAGTGGCTGCATCAGGCAAGGAGGGGAGCAGCCCTGGGCAACATTTTTGATTATGTCAAACTTTTGAGTTATTTGTGTTTTCAAGTATTCCACTTTTTTTTGTTTTTTTTACATTTTTCATGAAAGGAGTGGTGCGTCAAAAAAGGAATTGCAATTTGGCGTCCCCTCCAGCAGATGGTGCCTTAGGTGACCGCCTAGGTCGCCCATGCCCAGGGCTGGCCATGGGTAGTAAGAAGGGAAGATTGCAAATTGGGCCTGAGTCTCTGGTTCCCTTATATGAGTGTAGCACTCCATTTCAACATCAGATAGATTCTTTGGTAAAAGCATTAATAAACTGCTGCCTAGAAAAAATACATGTATTATTTATATATATAAAAAAGAGAAATGCAACAAGCAATGTGCTTTAAAGAACAAAAAGTATTAAAAAAAAAAGAGCTAAGTTACAGGGTTTAAGAATCCCAGTGAACTCGGACAAAGCTGAAACATTATGCACTTGCCCAATGTGTTGTGTGCATAAGCTCCAAAACCTTTACTTTCTGTTTTCTTTAGTGCTACATTTAAGTCAGGTACATGTGTTTTTAAATTAGATCTGCAGGTAAAAATTCTAATTATACCCCGTGTGTAACTTATTGATTGTACTCTTCAACTCCTTAGCATCATCTAGCTCCTCAGGAGCAAATCTCATCTCTCAGAAGTCAGCGGGATTTAAATTATTCAGTGTGGTTAATTGAGGCCAAGAAATGCTCAGAGTCTCTTTATTCATAGTCTGTTTATCCATGACCACCTTGCAAAGGTGGTCATGGATAAACTCTGACATCAAAGCACAAACCCCCTCCAAAATATATATGTGCACCCACTTGTTGCGAATGAATCTTCATAGGTGACTTTCTCCCTTTCATAGCTCCAATTTTTCATATTGTCACAGGCCCTCACATGCTGTGCAACAAGTTCCGCTCAGAAAAACCATTTGGAATCTTCTCAGTGTGTCCCCTAGCTTTGGTGTCTTCAAATTAAAATATATTCTTTTCTTTTCCTCGATTTACTGTTGTTTCGTTTTTGATGATCTAGTCTGAGACAACTGCTGCTTTTTTTTTTTTGTTTTTTTTTAAACTAGATGTGATCCCCCTCCCCCTCATATCTCAGCTTGAGTTTTTAAAATGTTAACCCTCATGATGGTGGGTGGGTGCATTACAAGGGGGGTGTTTTTGGTAGCTTAGATACAATTTTCTCATTAGAGGTTTTCCTTTCTTGTCAAAAGAAAGCAGCCTCCAGGACTATTTTATAAAAAGCCATTGTTCAAACAAATGTGGGCATGCCCTATAGTTTAGTGTGTCAAAACGAGTTCATCACCAGCTTTCAGGCGCTAACAATCATACATGTTTGTAATTCCATATGATCCTGACTCTGGAGTGACAATGTTCCTCTCAGAATTGTCAAAAAAGAAGACTTTGGTAAACTTCTAATCCGTCTACTCTTTTTTTCTGTAGACTATTCAGTCTCATGGACGTTCTTTCTTATGTTATGTTAAACACATAAGCGGGATTATAATAACAGCCAACTTTGTTTGCATCATGTAAAGAAAACAGACTGATACTGCTTAAACAAATACTAGCTAATTCCCAACCTTGTTAGTAACCTTTAAAAAATAGACTGATACCCCTAAAACAAACATTCGTGGGACTAAGCTAACTCCCAACCTTGTTTGTAACATATAAAAAATCCATCGTGCGACATTGCTAAATGTTCGCAAACTTATCCCCCCCCCCCCC
>NC_050523.1:19910904-19938411 GCF_002922805.2 Oryzias melastigma | reverse complement strand
AAAAAAAAAAGAAACCCAGCCGTGTTTGCAACTCCTAAAAAGAGCAGCCTATCAACATTTTGACTCTCAAAATCACCAGAATTAATCTCTTTATAAGACCTGCCAAATAATGAGGCTGTGTTTTTTGAGACTTAAGACTTTTACGTTCACCTTAAAGTGGAAAATATGTTACTTCTTACTTTATTTTATCTAAAATGGGCGTGGTCGACTTTGTTATCATGCATCTGTAATGCTACTTGATAAAGACTGTAGATCATTTAATATTCTGAACTGTCTCTGCTTTATCTAGCTGCATCAAGAACAGTGGGTTACTTTGGGAGCCAAAACCATAGATTCACAGGAGTTTTTTCTTAAAAATCTCACCAGGTGTAGATTTTCTGAGGTCTGTGCAAGGAAATTAGATACATTATTTGTGTTTTTTAAAGTTGATTAGACTGAGTTATCTGAACCTAGATTCTATCATATTGTTGTATTGAAGCATTGCAATAGTAAACTGAGTTCTGTCAGATGTGATGTTCTGCATGAATAACTGTGATAGAGAAACAGTTTGCTAACCTAAAACATCAGGTTGTAGATGGCATGAATAGCAAAGATTCAGTTGGTGTTCCAGAAAAACTGAAACCATGGTGCTTGCAGTTTGGTCTTTTGTAACCCTCACCGTGACTGTTTCCAGTCTATGATATTCCTATAATAAAAGTGGAGCAGCTGGAGAGAATGATTAGTGTTTTCATTAGAAAGTGGCTCAGGGTGCCACAACGCTGAAGCAGTGGGGCTTTGAATGGAATAGGGCTGCTGGAAATAGACTAACAAAGGAGTTTAAATGTGCAAAGGTACGACTGGAGATTGCTGTCTCACAATTCAGGGATCCAGATGTGTCAAGCACAGCTTTCAAAGTTTTGTCAGTAAGGAAGTGGGAGCCAAAGGAGGATGTGCTTTAGGCTAAGGCAAATATTACATTATCTTATTGCACAGGTGCAGTATGGACAAGCTGGCTTTGTTTTAACTCACCTCAGCAGTCGTGGAAATAATCTGTAGCAGATAAGAGAAAGGTGGTTGTAAATCAAATTAAAAGCAAGAAGAGGCTTCAAGATGTGAAAAAGCAGTTTCCCAGGTGACAGAAGGTAAGAAAGGTAGAAATAGAACCTTATTTAGAAAGACATATAAAAGATGGAGGCGGGGAGAACCGCATTTTTGCTAGGAGCAAAATGTTTTCCCAGAATTTGAATAGTTGAACATTTGAGGATCCACCATGTTTATTGTGTTTAAGGGCATCATCTCTTTAATACATTCGGTCAAAATTCAGTGCAGAGGATTTACATGGGGGTACAATTAAGAGCTGAAATGTTGAGCAGCAACTTTTGTAAGCTGACGAAAAAAAAAAAAAAAAATAATAATAAAAAATGCCGCAACGAGGAAAAAAAAAGCAATGAAAGCTGTTGGTTCGGTTGGAAAAGAGCACATGACAGCCTGTTGGAAAACCACTGGTCATTTGGAAAAAGCCAGATACTGGCATGAGAGTAGACTTTAGAGTGTAATTTGTAGTTCTTCAGAATAGGGTCTGCACAAACTTAAAAGCTCACTCCGATAAAAAATATGTTTTTAACATGCTTTTGTAGCATTTTCTGATGATGGAGGACATATATAAAGAAAAATAGGCCTAACATACTTATTGGTATTACCAAAGTTTCGTAAACTGAAAATTGCTCTGATCTTCTTGTCCTTTCACATTTTTCCAGTATAGCTACGATTAAAGGAAACCTTGTTTTTTTCCCTTTTCCAGTTCGTTTGACCCGTCTGTGAAAGTCAGAGTGAATGAATAATGAGGAGTTCCTAATCTGTTTTGTGTGATCTTGTCCCAGTTTCCTTCTTCTCAGCTATCTTCCATTCTGTCATGAATGTAGAAATCAATGCTCTCTGTTAGGGAAAGGCTAGAATGCAGTGTCTGAGTGAAGGTACCTTTTAAACAAGACACTTTCAGTGCAGTTAAAATATCCTGCTAAACTTTAAACTTTCCATACAAAACCTTTGATTTTTTTTTTTTTTCTATAGAAAACTTTAATTCAGGGTGATCTTCATCACTACATCTATACATATTTGCTCCTTTTGACTTGGCTTAATAGCACATATCTAATTGTACCACAACATATCCTCAAAAACTTATTTTATAGATCTTTAATACTTTAAAAAAAGATTTCCGCTACTAAACTGTAGACAACACATCCATATTTTCTAACTCATCTAAATATCAGTTATATTTGCTATAATTCCTGGGTACCGACTCCCAACTCAGAGCCCTTTATAAGCACTTCAATAAGGTATTATTAATTTTTTCACCTCTGCCTTTTTTTCCTCATGTTTAGAATCTTTCCTAATTTGTTTTGTGATTAAAAAGTTCAGAAACAATTTTAAAAAGTTTGCCTGTTTCATCTTTTTCCTGCACAACCTCAGACTTATCTTTACATTCCTTTTCCTAGTATAAACTGTGTGTTCTGTTATTTCCAACTGATGATTTAAATCCCCACGCACATGACCATTCTTCAATTACTCCAATTGCTTCTGCATGTTCTTACACACACACACACACATATATATATATATATATGTGGAACATTTATACCTCTTTCCCTCAAGGCTCCATTATCAGTAAATAGAGCTCCGCCAAATAATACCTTCTTTAAGTCCATATCATGTCTTCACATCAACATGTGCAATTCTTTTTCCACTTGTTCTGCCTTGATTCATTTACAGGCTCCTTTGTCCTGTGAGGATTGTGCCATTTTGTTTGCTTCGATTTCAGTCGTGTTCTTGTCATGTTCAGTTTTCAGGTTTTGTTTTTTTTCCCCACTGAGTTAAGATTGCTAATTATACACAGCTGCTTTCAGTTAAGTTAATTATCATTTATGAGGGTCTGCTATTTTGTTTTTTCTTGTCTGCTCTCACTTTTCTTTCTTCTCTTTCTTTCTTTTGTATCTAATTTCTTTGTTTTACTCTCTCTTGTGGTCATTCTATTATCCAGCACTTTCTTTTTTTTCTTTATTTTGTTTTTTTTTTCATGGTTTGAATTTTGGGACTATCACAGCTTCCATCTAATTGTTGGACAATCACTTTTTCTTCAATACAATATACAAACCCACCTTATATATATATATATTCAGGACACACTTGGACTAAAATTGACCTTTCAAATGGAGGCGAAGGGAGAAGGGGAATGGAGAAGGGTAGAATTTGGACTGGGCCATACACTTCCAAATATATATATATATTAGAGCTTTATCTTTTGATGCAATACCAGATTTTTTTCAAGAGTTTTCTCTATTTAAGAGTGAAAAAAAGCAGTTGGACTCCCTTTCCATGAACTGTGTAATTTTGCTGTCTACTTTTTCTGTTAAAGGGGCTATACCATGAAAAATCTATTTTTTGAGCTTTTAAGTCTGTAATATTGTTCATTGCTCACTCTAAAGAGCCCCAAAGCAGACTTTTGATCCATTGACACTGGGGATGTCCTGATCAGGTTTTTTTGGGGCCCGATCCGATTCCGAGTCACTCAACTTTGTGGATTTGCAGATACCGAGTCCCGATCCAATACTTTTGTAATCTTCTTTTATCATTAAAAACTTAAATAGAATACTTCTGTGAAGGAGCTTTAATAAACAAGTAAAAATAAAGCAAATATAAACTAGGAAAAAAAAATAACAATTTTCTTGTTATATAAGTGATAATGGGTGTTGTGAGGTATTTTAGTGATAGCCAAGAAATGCTGTTTCAAGTTCGGGTTCAAACTTCATGAGGTGGCATACGCAAAAAGAACATTCTGGTGAAGACTCTATGACTAGTTGGGATGGATCCTGAACTTATCCGAGAATGGCGCATGCAGACGGGGTATATTGAGAAGACGGCAGGAGAAAGGGAGCAGACTATTTCCTGGTGAAAAGCACAAGCAATGAATTAGAAGAACTGGTTTGAACATGGATTATGAAGACTGAAAGGTGCGCGCGTCTCTAGAAAAATAATCCGCATTAAAGTGAAAAGGATTTTTTATACGGATTGATGATGCTTCTCGGAGAAAAGAGAAGTATTTGATCGAATTTCAATGCAAAGTGAACCCATTAGCCATCACCATTTTGTCTGTGCCAAATTTTGGGGATTAACGCCTTGGTTACACAGTATTTACAATGTTTTTGAAAAAATGTGATGTTTTTTTTTTTTTTTTTGTGGGTGACACGCTGACAAGGACGGCTCTAGGATGACATCATGAAACCTCAAGAAGTGAAAGGCGGAGCCTCATGGATCCAGTCATTTTACTTCATTTTACTCCATTAGCGCGTAGCTGACAGCATTCGGAAAATACATAAAAAACATTGATTCTATAACTTTAAAAGTCATGCTAAAACAACAACACCCATGTGAAGAAATGCATGTCTACTCCTCTTCACAACTCAATGCAGAACACCCTCATAGTCGAGGGTTCTGCATCCCTTCGCCATGAGGGTTAGCACTTAAAAAAAATACTTAGGACAACTTTACCCCTCCAAATTCCCTCACAATTGGAGGGATAGGGAGGAGCCCTAAGAGTAGTCGAAGATTTCAACAACTGTTGGACATATGCGCTAGTAAACAGTAGCAAAGGAAAAACTAGAAGAATCCTCTTCCTGCTCGTTTAGTATGAACACCGTGGGGTAATTACGCGTCCCATGAACCACATATCACATACTCAGTATGTTTGTAGCTTTAAAGGGATTAAGCAGATTCAGAAAATAAATGGTTACTGGTTTCCAAAATTAAAATAAAATATAATGAAAGAAATTGATGGAAAATTAGGATGAAAGAAAGGCAGACATGCTAACCAGAGTGGTAAGGAAAATCTTTTCTAGGCGGGTTTGGGTTTATTAGTAATTCTGGTCTTCCCAAGAAGTGATGAGAAAACAGTAAAGAAAAGAAGGCAGACTTAAAACATTAATTAGAAAGAAACAACACAGCTTCAAACAGATTTCAGAGTTTATTACCTATTTACTATTTACTATCTATTCTTTTCCCTGACACCACAGTGAAATTACCAAGCCTGGGCACCAATACCAGAAAGAAAATTACAGCTAACTAGGTTAGCAAAGTGACAAAGTTGGCAGGCCCCAATCCTGCCTGTTTGCAAGAAGCAACACAGTTTAACAAACATTTCATCGAAATACAACAAACAGCCAGACATCCTTCCTTACTCCCACAACTCATTAAAACCAAACCAAAAGTAAAAGTGCCAAGCCAAGTCAAGTATTTATGTCACTGGGAGAAAAAAAAAAAAAGTTCTGAAATCGTCCTCATCATTACAGGTACACTAGTTTTTTGTACTGTACACATAAGGGGATGCATTTGACTGTGAAATTCACCAGAAGGTGTCTCATTTGCTTTGCTGCTGGCTCCGGCACTCCTTTGTGGATTCATTATACTTTGAAAAACAGAAATACAACAAACCCCTGCCAGCAGATGAACTCATTCTGACTCTCCAGAAATTACAGCCCTTTAAAAGAGGCTTCAAGGGGAGAAGGGTTCAGTCTGCTTTTGCATAACTCTGTCCACATTTAGTTTATGTGAACACATCTGGAGGCAGTCCTACAATTGAATGTAGTCATGGTTTAATGTGATTAGTGCTTTATCTAATATCTGGCAGAATTTACTGGTAATACTTCAACTGCGGCTCTTTTTCAAACTTTTTTTTTTTAATTCAGTCATTACATTTATTTGCTTTTCCTATTAAAAATGTGTATGCTCCCACCATGACTGATGAAACAACAATGCAATAATACAATGCACTATTATTCAATTACAAAGTCATTTGAGTCAATTATTTTGAAAAAAAAAAATATATTTTTGGTCACTTGAGAGGAGTTTGGAGAAGAGCCGCTACTCCTCCACATCGAGTGAGGCCAATTGATGTGACTCTCCCACCAGGGGACAACCCTAGGGAAGGCCCAAGACAAGCTGGAGGGATCATGCCTCCCAAATGGCCTGGGAGCACTCCGAGCTCCCTCTGGCAGAAGAATTGGAGAAAATTCCTGTCTAGGGGGAGGTCTGACCCCAGGTTCACAATGCATCCTGTCCAGCTCCTGTGCAGCCACGGGAGCGGTCTAGCTACAGCAAGTTGACTCACAGGCTCTGTTGCCAACTTTGTAAGAATCTGAACTCACATAGTTTTTGTCGTTATCCTTATAAAAAGTATGTGCAGTAATACAAAGGATGGGGTGGTTCTGGACCTCTGGGATCAGCCTCTTGTGGTCCATGGTGTTAAATGACCAATACGGCACTCTACCACACACTTTGTGGATGTCAGCGGAAATTACGTAATCTTTACACCACAGTGAAAATATGGCGAGTGCAGCTTAAATGGGTTTTATTTTGAAATATGTACTAGATGCACTTTACACTCGCTCGCATGATCTCTGTTTTTGGTGGTTTAATCTGCCCCTACTTCACAAAGTGCTCCGACTAGCTCTGGCATCCAACCAAAACTTGAAGCCAACAAAACAAATTTGGAGCACCTGAGAGGCCAGACTGAGCGGACTGGATGCAGTGCGAGTGCCTCTCACCCTTTAAAGTAGGGATGGGCACACTTTCTCACTCACGGGCCACAAATACTTGTCAAATTTGATAGAAGGGTTGGACCAGGAGCAGATTTGTGGTGGGTTATGGTAATTCACCTCAAAAAAAGAAATAAAGAAAGTGGGATCTGGCTCAAAACACCTGAATCTTGACTAAAACTGAACAATTTGGAGTTTTTATTTCAGAACTGTGGTTTTTGTTCTCATTTTAGAGCCATCTTTGCCAATGGGTTGATGTTCCTCTGGGAAAAACTACATTTCAGAGAAATGTCTTGTTCATGTGGTATTGGAATAATGGGAAAAAATGACTCTCCAACCTGGAAATCACACATGAAAATCGGAAAAACAACATATCTTTAAACACTACATGAATACCTTTCTGTGCCTGAACAAAGCTCTATTTATTTGTAGCTTGACATCTGTGGGGAGACATCTCAATTACCGGAAAAATAAAACATGAATACGGGTAATCATTTATTCCAGTTTGGCGGGAAAGATTAAATAGTCCAGCCTCTGGGCCGTAGATTGCCCAATCCTGCTTTAAAGTTGCGTTAATAATCTGGCAGCTGTACTGGAGCTGGACTAGATGCAGTGTGATTCAGGGGTCCCCTCAACATGGTCTTAAATAAGCAGATAAGAAGATATGTTGATGGATGAATGGATAGATGGAAGTCATTTGGTTAATTTTCCTTGGGAAACTAACTTTTCAAGTCACTATTACAATATATCTAATTGTGGCGTTTTATTTTCCCCCAAAAAAACAAAATAAAACAGAGTATTTAAAAATCATATTGGCTATTAAAACAGGAAAATCAGCAAAATCTTCCTAATTACTCTGAATTTTTTTGCAAAAACCCTCACCTAACACGAATAAAACATTCCACTCGGTTTTATATCATAAAATTAGGAAGGTACATTTTTTTTTTTTTTTATGTAGCAGTTGTTAACTTTGGGAATCATCTCTAAAGTAGACCGCAGCTGTTCTTGTGTTTCCACTGAAAGCTCATTTGAGGATAGAAAGCAGCATTTTTTTTTTTTACAAAAAAGTATGAAATAATTAATTGCAGCACTTCTGTAACTTGTAAGCAGCAGGCCCAAACTTTCTTTTTTTTTCTTGTTAGCAATGAAAAGGTGGCTCTCGTTTCATGATGTCTGTGCCAGCCAAGAATTACTAAAAGACGTGTCAACGACAGCTTTACGTGTGCTAGAGCAGAAATTTTCCTCTGAATAGTGGTCATAGATTAAATGTAGTTGCTAAACCACAAAGGCACCTCTTACACTGATTTTGCAGCCGCTAGAAAAAAATAATTTCTAAATCTATTATGAGGAAGTAAAGGCTTCATGTCATTTGAAATATGAAAATCTGGAAAAAAAAAAAAAAAGTTCCAGCTAGCCCACAATCTTTGTTTTTGGGCTTGCGGTGACAATAGATGTCATTCTTGACAGCAAATTTTCTCTCTCTACACATATTAATAGCAATCGGTCCACCTACCTACACCTTCGTAACATGAACCCTCCCTCAAAACCCTCACTTTGCTGCCATTCTGGTCCAGTCTTGTCACCTCACGATGTGACGAATGCAACTTTTCAGTTTGGTCTCCCCCAGAAAACTCCTCACTAACTTCAAATAGTTCAAAACTCAACAGCTCGCATCATAACAAGAACCCCGTCCGCTCATCACATTGCGTCTGTTCTGTATCAACTCCACTGGCTCCCAATCACATATTAACTTCAAGACAGGAGATTGCTCTTTATCAAGAAGGCCATTCACAAACTCCTCATACCTTCCTGAACTCCTTCTTGTTCACCCTTTCAAACAAAACTCAAATCACATCTGTTCAGTTTTTTTTACTATTAATGAATCTTATATTTAATTTATTTGATTGTGATTTTTTTTTAACTGTGTGTTGGGTGTTTTACTTTGTGGCATCTTACTATTTTTAATTATGTAGTGACTTTGAATGTTTAAAAGCCGCCTTGTAAAGTGTATTATTATTATTATTATGTCATGACAGAAAAAAATGAGGTTCTGAATACAAGAGGATGAAATAAGCTTCCTCTGTATGGTATATCTTAGGTTATTGAGGTAAGATGGGGTCTTGTTCACGATTGAGGAAAGATCGGACCATGAGATTGACAGGCAGCTTAGAGCAGCATCTGTTGTAATTCTGTCGCTGTAGCAGTTTGTTGTGGTGAAGAAAGAGCTGAGTTGGAAAGCAAAGCTCTCAATTTACCGGTTGATCTTCATTCCAGTACTCACCTATGGTCATTAAAAGAACAAGATCCCGACAACAACCGGCTGAAATGAGTTTCCTCCGGAGGGTGGCAGGTCGCTCCCTTAGAGATATGGAGAGAAGCTCGGTTACCCGCAGAGAGCTCGGAGTAGAGCTGCTTCTCTTCCAGATCAAGAGGAGCAAGTTGATGTGGCTCAGGCAGCTGGTCCGAATGCTTCCCGGGGAGGTGTTCTTTGCATGTCCCATTGGGCGGATGTCAGAGAGATGACATCTCCCAGCTAGCTTGGGACTTTTTTTGGGGTCCCTCCAGAGGAGCTGAAGGAAGTGGCTGGAGAGAGAAAAGTCTGGGCATCGCTGCTTAGACTGCTGCCCCCCCACAACCCAGCCCCAGATAAGCAAAAGAAGATGGACCGATTATTATTATTATTGCCATTAATTAACACACAACAAGACGAAGCAAACAATTTACAGCTATTTTTTTCTTGCCTGGGGGAAAATACCTGAGAACTACAAAAGAAAAAAACTAACTGTTATACGTTTGATAATTATTTAATTGAATCAAGTGTGCTGTTTAAAATGAAAAGAAAAGTCATTATTATTCCATATTTGATGGTATGATACAGGCTTCATTATTATTCAGCGGCCACTATGTATGAGAAAGAACTCCATTACACTCATTGTCATAAAGTTCCCCAGAGTTAGTGCAGAGCAAAATTCCTACTTTGAATAAAAAAATGAAAGCTTGGCAGCAGGTATTATTGAGTCATTACATTTCATTTGAGTCCATGTGACATCTTAGTGACAGAAATTGAATATTGCTCCCTTGGATGCAGCTATTATAGCATACCTTAAACCCACACCACTGTTTATGATGGAAAAGAAACCCATACATCAGCCTCAAATATCTTCGAAATTTAATGCTTTTTAATGACAATTGTTTGGATCCAGTGAGACAGGAGCCCCAACCATGCAGGGACATGCCCCTCCCCCAAAGCGTCCCAGGCAAGAGGCACGTCACAACTAGTCAGTCCGAGTCCCCACCCCTAAAAGAGAGCCAGAGCTACCCTCGGCCTTTGTAGACTGCATCCCCCACAGCCCGTTCTCCAGTCCCAGAAAGACCAACATGGGAAAGAACCAAAGACTGGCCACCTGGCGGGGGGAGCGGATACCAATGACCAGTGGGAAATTACGTCTAAAGTCTTGTGGTTTGTTTCAGTCCAGGGAATACACCTACTTTGATCAACTGGTGTGCTGAGCACGAGTGTCTTTCTCATGTGAATTACTTACTATCTGGCAATGAAGTTTCTCATGTGCACAAAAAAAAATATATATTTTTTTTTTCATGTGCACAACATGAGAAACTTTCTGGTGCCCAAAAGAAACCAGTACATTTTGTTTTTACTTTTAAGTTTCCTTACATGGTCCAAGGGATTGTGATTTTCATGTTAAGTTTAAAAGACGAGATGTGTTTTTTGTGTTTTTTTTTTTTTTTTACAAATCAATAGATGACACTGAGTTGCTTAAAGTGTTTGATCTTACTTATGGATACAATTATTTAAAAAATAGTTCTGGATGGAAAAAAATGCTTTAAATCAATAGCAAAGTTTGAAAGGTGAATTTTGAAGTAATTGCAGAGAGCCAGATACTTTGTGTTTTTCTTTTGAATTTAAATGTACTGTATCTTATAACAAAAATAACAAAATACAATTAAAATGAGAGTTAGGGTTGAAAAGTTTAATAATAAAAAACTCAAAGTCTCATTTTAATTGGACTCTGAGGTATAGGGAGCCTTACTGAGGGCTATCTGGCCTCCGTGATGCTGGAGAAGGAGCTTGGTTCACATAGCCAGCAGTATTTCAGATCCGTTTCCGGTGCATGTTGGACGCTTCCTTCATAATCTTTATGGACATAATTTCTAGGTGCAGCCAGGGGCCAGAAGGGATCTAGTTGGGGACCAAAGGATTTCACCTCTGCTCTTTGCAGATGATATTGTCCTGTTGGCCAGGACCACCAGCCACTGATGCGGTTCCCCTCAGATGGCCTGGGAACCCTTCAGAGTCCACCAGAGGAGCTGAGAGAGGTGACCGGGGAGAGGGACGTCTGGGCATTTTTGCTTTAGACGGATGCCGCTGCGGCTTGGTCCCAGATGAGCGAAAGTAGTTGGATGAAGGAATTGACTAACTTAAAAAATCTGCAAGAGTTTATTGGACCTTTAAATGATCTATAAAGATCGAGGTGTTGTCTAGATGCTTGCCAGAAACTTAAAATAAGTTTTACCTTCATGCTGTCAGGCCTCAAATGCACAAAGCAGCATAACTGTGATTTCTTAAGAGTCTTTCTGTAATGCTTAAAGGTGATGGAGATGAAAAATAGATGCATTTGTAGCCACAAAGTCTTAGAAATTTCTTAGTTTCGCAACATCAGAAGCGGTCATATGTTAGATACATTTGAACCTAAACAGAATGATTCCCTGAGCCTGCGATAGAGTAACACCACACTAAGACTGAGTCCACCTTTTGGTTAATTGAAACTGACACAGGAAATGAAGTTTAAAATGTTCTGATCTCTTGAGACCACGACCTATGTGTCCTTCCTTTTAATTAGGCGAGTTTTCTGCTATTCTTTTCAATTCCTTCTCTAAAGTAGTTTGCTGTTCAAACATCATTTGCACAGAAAAGCTCTCAGCTCCTTCAAGCTTAAGTATGTCTATAATTAATCTCAGAAAAGGAGGAAGGAACAAGAGAGTCAGAAAATGGACTGAAGTTTAGTCAAGGTCTGTTAGAAAAAAAACAAATTTCAGTAAAAGTAAAAAGAAACTTACTTTCGTTTTTTTGCTAAGCATTTGTGAATTGTGAAACATTTTGCCCAACATTTGTGAACTTTTTTTCCATGGAATACTCATTACTCTAAACATTTTTTTTAAATGTGGTGCTTATGATACCATCACAGTATGTGGCATATGTAGCAACCCAAAATCCACGATCAAAACTACAGTTGAATAAATTATAGTGAATAATAAAGTCTGAGTGGATACGGGCCATCTGTGGGCGAAAAATGGGCAAAGCTGTGTGAGGCAGATAGCCCGTACAAAATGTTAAGATTGTCGAGGGCTTCGAAAGAGCCAAAATCTCAGCGCACATTTTTTGACAGATATTCTACAGGCGGTAGGTTGTACTAAACACTTAAAAAAACATGTAAAGATAAGTACGACTGAAGTATTAAGACATAGTCATGCCGTACGGATTTGTCTTTCTTTTAAACCCTTAAATCCTGCACATTGTCCGTGTTGGAGCCCATTAGTGCTGTTCAAGTGAAAGATGCACACTCCTTGTGCATCCCTTGAAAATAGGAAAATAGACAGAGTATAGTTTCCTATCTATCTGTATCCTACAGCTATCCTATACATATTATGTGCACACCCCATTGCATGCATCATTTGCAAGCGGTCGGTAAAGGGCTAGTACTTGCACGACTACAGCGCAGTGCAAGGGTACAGTTTGACAGCATCACCTGTACGTCCCAAGTGTATGCAATTTAGATTATCCTTATAAATAATTATTGATACATTTATCACACGCACAACAATGGTACAATCCATTTTAATGACGAGTCAAAGGGAACTGCAAGATACACCTGTGCTCCCTTTAAGACCCAGCTGTACCTGTCTACGACCCCCTATAGTCCCAGACAACCCAAAACCAATAACATCGGTTAGGGATGCATATAACTAAGGTGTAAGCTACATGATTTAATTGCCAAAATAAAATAAAAGCTAGATTTTTGTCCTCTACACAACAAATGTCCTCTAAATATTACCTCCAAAAGTATCGGAACAAAGAATCTCCAGGTTCTGCCATATCTAACAATGAAGTTTCATTGTCAGGATAATATGAACCGGATATAACAAGTGTTGAGGTGCATTACCTCCAGCCCTCGAGAAATCAGGACAGAGCCTTTACCTTCCCTTCATGATAAATCTGCCGCCATTTTGCAATCAATTGGCGCCCCTCGATAGTGATTAGTCCGACTCGGTCTGAGTCACGTTTTTAGAGGAACTACTGTCGCCAATCATGAATGAGCTTGTTCTGGCTTGTTCGCAGTCCACACCCCATCGGGGTTATCTAGGCGGGGCCAGCAGGCAGCACATGCTTTTACTGGGGCTTCTGATTGGTCAGTTAACAACTTCAATAACTGATGATACAGAAAAAAATATCTTTAAAAATATAGGATTAGAAAGACTGTGTTAAGAAGAATGCATCAGAGCAAGAATGGCCATTCTGACAAATAAAATGACTAAGTAATAACTGTCTATTTTTCATTGGAAGTTTAAGGGAGTTTAGCATTCTTGCAACATGTGGGTACTTACCATTTGGAACACAAGAGGGGGGGGGGGGGCTTGCTCAGTCCATTGATATTCATGTCAGTGGTGAAATCAGAGAACAAAATGTATTGCATTGAATTTACAGTATTTAGTTGAGAAAGAATTGGTTGGGAATTGTTTTTTTTTTTTTTTTTTTTCTAATTGAACTGACATAACAAGTAAAATGTTTATTAATCTAAAAAGGAAGTTAAGCTGAAATTCTTGAACCGTCTGGATTGCCAACACAGGAAGAAGAAACCAGATCCAATTAGAAATGCTGACCATCTTAACCAATAAATTGTATGTGTATTATGCCTCACAAAGGAAAAGGCAATATTTGAGGAATGAAAGCAGAGGCGGAGTGTAAAAGAACTGCTAGGCATTTGTTTTTTATTCAGTACTGCTGTACTGTATAGTAACAAACATGGATCCAAAACTCCATCCATCCATCTTCCTACGCTTCATCCGGGACCGGGTCGCGGGGGCAGCAATCTAAGCAAAGATGCCCAGACTTCCCTCTCCCTGGCCACTTCCTCCAGCTCTTCTAGGGGGACCTCGAGGCGTTCCCAGGCAAGCCTAGAAACATAGTCTCTCCAGCGTGTCCTGGGTCTTCCCCGGGGCCTCCGCCCAGATCAAAAACTCAAGATATATATATATATTTTTTTACTTCTGCATCATTCTTACAAAAAACAAACAAAAAAATGTTTTTTTATGTTGTTCAGAAAAAAAAGCCAGTGTCCATACTGTAGAGTAAATAAGCACATCAAGTTATTTTGAATGCAACAGGATAGCAACAAGTGCCAGTGCGTGCATAAAGTGTTACAGTTGCTCCCAATAGACTCCTCACAAATATCCTGGCCGGTTCTATTCTACAGAGAAAAGTAAACGGCATTACTCTCCACTAAAAGAACAAATGTTTACTGAGCACAAACATGATGATCCGCTTAAATCTGCAGAGAGTAATTAATTATGTCATCAGCGTATTTCAAATAAAAGCCTCATTAACAACATTCCTAAAAACACTGCCTGAAAAGCGCACCAACATTGGCTTTACTGTTTAATGCCTTCAAAGTTATGAATTTTAAGAGCCCCTGCTCAGTTAATGAGATGTAATGTTTGGGAGCTTATCTTAACTTGTTTTGAGCCTCTGATGGATAAAAGTTACACCACCACATTAGAAAGACATGCTTGATTACTTTGCTGGCTCCTGCTGTGGTTGTTCTGTCTTTTACAGAAAGTGTTCTCATTGTTATTGATGAATCTACTGATGTCTGTTTGAGGAAAACTCATCAACTTTTACCTCATCTGCAAAGAGACAGTGGAAATGCAACGAAAAAGAAAGGTATTGCAAAATAGACTTACTTGTTTGCTGTAAATATGCTAGCACTTATAGCTAATTGACCACGGGTTCATTTAACAGGTACACTTTTAAGATCAACAGTCCAAACAAAACATTTGTACAAACATTAATGTTATGCCATTCTGATTTATTTATCTGCCACAATTTGACTGCTGAGGTGCATTCACCCCATATTAACTTTGCTACTAACTTTTCTACAATTGCACCTTTTCAAATCAAAGTGTTTCACAGAGATGCAACATATTTTTGAAGTTCATAAAAAAACAAATAGAATGAAACATTAGGAGTACAAAAAATGAAAAAGTAAGCAGGTGACATTACATTTTTAAAGACCCACTCCAATCATCTTTAAAGCTATATAACCTTAGTCTTGTGTTAGGGTTGGCATCCACCAGTTTTAGTTTTTAGTTGAATAAAAGAATCACTTAAAATTAATTTATGCCATCAAGGCTTTTTGACCTTGTCAGAAACCTTGATTTCTACAACATGAAATTTAAAAAGAAAAAAAAAAGTTTGTTTTTTTTCTTGTTTTAATTCTAAAAAGCTTTGGTTTAAATTATATCCTTTCTGGTGTTAGGGTGGGTTTTGACCCAGTTATATAAAGTTAAAATAAGCAATAATTAGAGTCAAAATTAAAATCATCTGTGGTTTTCAGCCAACACACTGACAGCCACCCACTCTTCCAGTCATGTGAACTCCAGGTGATAACCATTGTCTAGTGTAGTTGCAAAAAAGCAAAATGCACAAAAACAATAGTTTTGACAATACCAATCTATCAGGAGTACCCCCAAAATGCACACTTTCTCTTGACACAAAGAGACCTGATAGGACTTATTTGTGTTGGGATGCTTCCATTCTTGGGCAGATACTTTGCTTAAGAATGGTCCAGTTCTTCCCATTATAATGGAAGGTCAAGCCCTGAAAACCCATGTGGAGCTTGAAGCATGCATGGCTGTGAGATTGAATTATTTTTAATTCAACATCTTTTTACATTTCAAAATCATATGAGTCACTTTTTGGCTTTTCTTCCTTTTGTAAATTCTATAGTGTACTAAAGAACCTATTGAAAATGATGGGATAATTCTTCAAATTAACTTTCCACAGTAAACAGCTGTTGAGGTTGTTCTTCAAGAATATTGAGAAGCCAGTCCCAAATGTCACTGGCTTCTTCTTCTTCTTTTTTTTTTTTTTTAATCTGGAGGTTTCTTGTGTGGAGGCAGATGTTTCAGTACACTCTCTGGGGGCTTAGTGACCTTTTGGGCATCCCTCTCTCTACAGACACTATATTGGCTCTGAAGAAAATCTAGTTGTGCAGAATTGTTCCTTGTACACTGCATTGCTGATAGGTATAGAATTTTTAATGTACATACTAATAATCCATATAATACAAATAAGTATGCATAAGAATGAACATCTTAAGTAAAACCCTTTACTTTCCTCAAAAATATCACAATAATCTGTACCCTGAAGGTTGCCCATATGACAAAAAAGACAGACATTTAGAGATTGCAAGAGTTTGATTAGTATTGCATGAATCTGGAGGAAGTTTGGTGTGGAGACCCAATGATTGCATATCAGCTTTTTGCAGATGATGTTGTGCTGTTTGCTTCATCAAACCAGGACCTTCAATGTGTATTCAAGTTGTTCACAATTAAGAGTGAAACGGCTTGAATAAGAATTAGCACCTTAAAATCAGAGGTCATGGTTTGCCCTCTCTGGATAGGTGAAAAGCTTCTGCCCCAATTGTAGGAATTTAGGTATCTCGTGGTCTTGTTCTTGATTGATTCATGGTCTTTTTAGGTCAATGTTCATACCCTCTCCTGTGATCGTGACCAAAAAAGAGAAGATCAGATCCAACCAGTCAAAAAACGTTTCTTCCATCGGAAAGCTGGACATTCCTTTTGAGGAGCTGTAGCTGCTTAACATCAAGAAAGACAGGTTGAGGTAATCTCTATCAGATACCTTCTGAATGCCTCCCTGGAGAGGTATTCTTGGCATGTCCTATTAGAATGAGGCCCCAGGGAAGACCTGCAATGTGGCGAAGAAACTGTGAGTCTATTAGGAACTATATTGGCAGTAGACCCAAAATGCAGGACAACGTGGAGTTAGAGGGTAGGTGGATTATTATGAAGTAGAAAGGGATGAGCAGAGTTCTTTCTTGCAGAAGTGCTTGGTTTTGGAGATTTGGGCATCTCTTGGGAAGGTTTCCCTAATCCTAATCGTATGCACTGCAGCTACAGCTAAAGTGAAGGTAGGGCACACCCTGGACAGGTCGTCAGTCTGTTGCATGGGGCCACACAACCACACACTAAGATCTGAGGTCAATTTTATAGCAACCAATTAACCCATGAAGCATGTCTTTGGACTTTGAGAGGAAGCTCGAGTTCTATGCATAGGTGCAAATTCCACAAAGAAACTTTGAAACAAGAGTGCTAAACACCATATAACTTTAAAGGCCTTCTTCTTAGTATAATTAGAGAATTATTAAGCTTAGATTTCTTTTTTTTCATATAGAATTCAAATACTTCTCAAAAGAAAATCTTTAGAATGTATATTCTAGATTCATTGCAAGTTGAACTATAGACCACAAGAAGAATTGCTTTTGAAACATAAAAAAAATGTATTACAATATTTTTATCTGATTGCATTAAAGAATCATTTATGCCAAAGGATGTTGGTGTTGTCACAAAACCATTGTTTCTCACTGAGGAAGAGGGAACCTCTACACTCTTCACATTTGTCTTTTACACTTATCCGTTAATGGTGTTAAATTCTCACCAAAAACATTTTTTCTCATATTTATCTCTACATTAACAGAAGCTTGTCAAGGGAATTGTTGTTGTCATGTTATTGATGTGTTAATGGGTACATTCTGGATCTACTTTACTTTGCTGATACAGGCAAAGCTGTTATGTGCAATAACCAGCATGCTCACACGTATGTCTGGCTCATGTCAATAACAAACCTGGGAAATTCTATCTCAGCTGGAAGTAAAAGTGGTAAAGAGTCACAATAGGTGTGAGGCAGAGAGGTGCAAGGACTTGATGTAAAAAAGATAGAGACGAGTTATTTCAGCTTTTGGCTTCACAAAGATGAGTGTAAAAAGAAAGACCACACAGAATGGCCGTTTGGACAAATATTGAATCATTTTCATGTGCCCTGGCGAGTCGTCAGTTGTGTATTACAACACATGACATTTAATCTAAGGCACAAAATCCCAAATTGCACCAGTTTATGGAACTCCAGCTCAGCTTCTCTGTGGTTTTGTAGTATTATGTGTTGCTTGCTATGAGTGTCATATTTTATTCTCCCCTACTTAAATTTTAGTACACAGTGTGTGCTGATGCAAGAAGTAACTGCGGCTTTTGAGAAAAAAAACAAAAAACTAGTGAACCTATTCTTTAAGGAGAAAAATACTGATAGTGAATGTCTGCTGGTGCCAAATACAGGATTTTTATTCATGCATTTTTGTGCAAGTTTATGTTAATGTTCGTCACTGCAAGTTTACTATTATTCTGCACTTATTTAGTAGGAATGATCCAATAGCAAAAATTGCATGGAAAAATATATTTTGAAAAATGAATATGCAACCTCTAAGCAATTTTGAATATTTCAATTTTGCTTTTTAGTATAATTATTTCTGCCAAATGTCACATTATTTTACTTGACCATTAAAATCTTTATCAACTAATGTCTCCCTTCTCCTAAACACCACACAAGTGGTAGTGGAATCAGTTAGATTCAGGATACTCTATTTATGGGGGACAGAGGTACAGCAGTTGACCTCCGATCTGAAGATCGTATAGGTTCAGGCTGTGTTGAAATATCCTGTATCCTGTATCAACGTCAGGTAAACACTTTTAACTGCTACTTTCATATGGCGGAGGCATGCTGCGAGGCAGTTGCTGAGGAAATGTCTGCTAAGAAGGTACGCTGACAGATTGTCGGGAAAATAGAGATGTGAACAGTGAAAAGTTATATATATGATGTCAAATGCTGTTTTATTGGCCTTGCACTCATCCAACCACATTTTAGACAGTTTCGATTGCATTGGTGCTCCACAATTGTTTGTGGCTCTCTGTCTGCAACACATAATACCTGACTACGGTGCCTGTTTAGGTCCAGTTGTTCCACTACGAGGTCAAATCATACTCAGAGTAAGGAATGTCAGAGCAAACCAAAGTTAAGTCAGATTGGAAACAAACAAAGACCATCTCAAAAGATGAGTCAGAGAGTGGTGTCTGGTCCCAGACTAGAGTCCGCTTGGGTGTTTCCACACCAAAATTATCGGGGGGGATAACACATACTCACCTAGTTTTCCTTTTACCTCTAGATGTAATTTGGGGATCTTTTCAGACATTTTAATCCTAAAGAAACAAAACTACTCATCCCTCTTCGGTTGTCTTTTTTCTTATCCATTTATGCAAAATGCTTCCAAAGTACAGTAAGTTGCTCAATTAATTCAATAATATCCACCTATTCATTAACTTGCCTTGCTAACTTTGAGCTGACAGAATGCTATGTGTTTAATGCTATTACTGAGAAAATCATTATCATTTTATGTTCCTGCCATTTTGGTTTAACTGAGATATTTTCAAAAAGGACTTAGTCCTTAGACACACCACTATAGCAATAATGACTTTTTTTCTTTCCCTTTCATTTATAGTAAAATTGCTTGCCAAAAATGCCTAGCTCTACATTATTTTACATCACACTAGTGGTCAGGCCTTGCTTTAAACTCTTAGTTGATTTTAAATGAGAGTGAAATCTAATTAATTAGACTTTGGCTTCAGGGTCCAAACTTATTTGGTTGGTGCTTTTTGATGAAAATTGCACCTTGAAGGATAATATCTAATACTCTGACTGGAAAATGTCAGCCCTGCAAAAGGCTTTGAATTCATTTGTATTTTTCATTTAATTTCGAACTAAAAGTGTGAGTGAAAATATATATTCCCTGCTCCCACATATCTGATAGGCAAGCATAGCTTGGTTTGTGAATTTGCACAATGGGTTTAGAGAAGTATGTTCAACTTAATCTCTTTTTAATATTAACCCTTGTACTATTTTATGTGGTCCAGATGACCCGACCATTATATTGATGTGTGATCCCTCCCATGACAAATTTGAATGAAGATGGACAGGTTTTTTGCCTGCCATGGACACCAGTGAAGATATGGCCATGTTTGAGTGTAGAGGTCCTAAGCTACTGGTCATGGTTGCAGTCTGTCACTGGCGGGGCTCCACTCCTGTTTCTGTCACAAACTCTGCCAGTAGTTCTGACTTGATGCAAGTTTGCGATGACACTTTGAGACTCAACAAGTTCACATGCAAAAACTGACTGCCTACTATCTACCAGAGGGGCACTATAGCCTGGAAAACACAAAATTAGGTGTGTCTGTAGCCAAAATACAATTGTCTCCTTTCTCCTAACACTATAAAGTGAAACAACACTTTATATAGAACTTCACAACATCCCTAACTTATTCTAGTGTGTTAGGTAAACATCAGACACACTTTTCAAAATCAAGGGAAGAAGAAGTACTGTTTAAAGCCCCCCTCCAATAAAATTTGTGTTTTTTTTCGAGTTTTTAACATGAATGTGTGGCATTTTTCTTATGAAAGACAAAAAAATGTAATAAATTCTTGTCTGGCCATCGGTAGTTTTGAATCTGCTTTTGCAATTACAGAATGAAATACTGTCCACCTCGGCGTGATTGTTTTTTGAAATCACATTTTTTATTTGCTACTGTCTGTCCTCACAGCAAAGCTGCCTTTGATTGATTTATTCAATGGGATTTATAACAATTTTTGCAAAAAGTGAAATATGTCCATAATAAGAGGTTCAAAAGCATTAAATATTTTCCTGATCCGTATTGTTTCCACTTTTGGCCTTGCTGATCCTTTTAATGCAAATCAAAATGAATCTTCATTTAATAAAGTAATTAAATATTCTGCCTTTGAATTTTTTTCTTTAAAATAATTTCTGAAAACAGAAATTATGCATGGCTTTAAATGGAAAAAGTGCAAAAATGTCAGAATACAAAGGCCATCTGTCAAAGGGATAATAATGGTTTAACCCATACCCAGTTTAAAAAGATTTTTATAAGAAATTATTCACAGTTCACTCGATTTCCTGCTGTCTGAAAGTGAAAGGTTGTCTTGGCTCTATTTAAGAAATCCTGTCACTGTGAAACAAAGTTTCCTTTTCTGACCACAGCATGACTATTGTCTGCCTTTTTAAAATACTCATATCATCGCCAAGGAATGCAGCAAACACACACAAAAAAAGAAAAGTCAGTCACTGACATTACTGAAGCTTGTAGATGAAAAGCTATGTGAGATTATTGTATCTCCACTGAAACAGTAGAATTTCATAAATTCACCACATCGCATTACCAGCATGTGTCAGAGGGACGGATCTTTTTCTGGCTGTAGAATCTACAGAAATAAATGTAGTTTGCATATGAAAAAAGTTCTCACTGTACTTCTACCTTCAAGTCAAAGTTTATGATGGAATATCAAGCAATATGAGTTTGATAATGTAAAGACAGGTTCTAATTAATTTTATTTAATCTATTGTTTTTCATTTTACAATGTAACTTTTACAAATATCAAAAATCAGAATTTGTGACATTACATTTGACTTTAACTAATGCAATCAAATAAGTCTTTATTTATACATCACTTTTCATATGAAAAATAACTCAAAGTGCTTTACACATAAATAAAGCAAAAAATATAAAATGTGCCTTCCATCACAATAACATATTAACAGCAGTCAACCATGTTCCAAAGTCACAAAATTCATTTTGACTAAGACCCACTTTGATTTCTGCCGTGTAAAATTGTACATTTTTTATAGTTGTTTTTCTATATAGATTAGACTAAATAACTTTGAAGTAATCAAACAAATACTAAGACCATGAGATGTGGTTAAAAATATTCCCTTTTTTTTGAAGCCCCCATTACAGCAAATCATCTGTTTACAGCAAATTATCTTTTGAGATTTCACACTATCGTGAGGGCATTAAAATCCTCGTTGATACCGTATTTTGGTCTTAAAGAATTACTCATGCTTACTGTTTGATCTTCATTTGGAGGCCTCAGCTTTGGACTTGTTTACAATCTTCTAAAAATATCATCTTCTCGATCAGCTTAAGGTAGAAGGCAGACGGCTTTGCACAACACACACAACAGCTCCTCAGTTCTATGGGATTAGGAATATTTAGAATCATTGGATTTCCATTTAAACGCTTCTACATAATTATATTCATGCAGGAAATTCATTGATTAATTGAAGGGCTTAGTTTTAATGTCCATCTATGGTCGGCTAAGAAGCATAAGGCACAGTAAGAGTAAAAACCCAGCATAGACGCAGATATGACAGCCTAGACAGAGCTGTTTTTGTTTGGCAGCCAGGTGTCAAGCAAGATTTGAGGAAGGATAAGTGCTCTGTATTCTGTCAAGTTAGATGGATGTCTCCAGATTCTATCACAGCTAGAGTCTTTGTAGTTTAGTGAGTCTCAAAACATTGTCTATATTAGATATTATATTGAAAGATGAAAAGAAAGGGAGTGATGGACTAAAACAGCACAGTGCTCATTGGTAAGGAATTTCACAGCTGCAGACACAACTTGTTAAATCTCTAAACTTTGACCTGAGTAGCACTAATGCCATGGATTGAGTGCCTTTAATGTTAGTTCCTGTTTTTCTTCTGTGTTGCCAGCAAACAGACATGCCCGATCAAAATAAAAACATTTTCTTGAAGAACTTTAGGGGTTTAAAAGTTTCAAAACAGACCCACTGAGCTAATATGTTTTTTTTTTCTGAGCTTGAAATGTACTTTAAAAACTAATTAAGAAAAATTGAAAAGTTCTTCAGTGTTTTGTTTTCTTTAGAGACACAATACACCATATGTATCAAAGGACCCCCTATTGGTTCTTGTCATTTACTGGGGATTTGAATGAAGGTGTCTATTCCAACCTAAATAAACAGTTTTACTATTCTCTGCAAGACAATCCTGCAGGGAATGAATATCCTCTATTCTTACTCTGTTTTTGGTGTTTTTAACATGTTCTTGTGGCATTTCTATGTTGATGGAGGACATATATAAAGAAGGTTAGGTTTAAAATTGCATTTCTGAGTATTTCTTTAATCAATTTATTGTGAATCAGGAGCTGATGAAAATATGCCATTTTAAAAAGGGTATATTGTGACGTAGAAAATATAAAGCTATAGATCAGGGGTCTCATACTGGCAGCCCATGGGCAATTTGTGGACCACCCAAGTCAATATTTTGCAGCCCCCCGCCTTAATATGAAAGTTCAATGTCTACTAAGCAGTAATGTCTGCATGTCCACGCTTCTTTAGTGATAGCTTTGGATTTGCTTTGTGATGTTTCAGCTTGCTTTATGCTTAAAACTTTGCATTTGCTATTATCGCTTGATCTGGTCATCAGGAAAGTCCTTAGCAACATTTGCTAGCGTCATTAGCTCCTGTCGTTTCACAGGACACGCAGAAAAATATTGCTTAGTAGTACATAGACATGAACAAATGTTCAATAAACTTGTTTAGAAGATGTAGACAATAGACAATGGGATTTTTGGCACAAATGGAACCTCCGCTTCAGACTCTGCCTTCCAGGGCCACAAGGTAAACTGAGTTTGAGAACCCTGCTCTAGATTATTCTAGATGGCACGTCTGTACAGCTGGATAGCTACATTTGTCGCCATATTAATACACCAGTAATGTTAGGTTGGGGGGTGTGAGGGGCTGTAAACTAGCGGGAGAGCAGGTAAACAGAGAACTCTCAGCAATGGGAAGTGTAAGTGGAGGGTAGGTGGCTCCATCCCAACAGTCCTGCCCACAACTCAGAGACAAATTTGTAATGAACTCTTATCGCTCTCCAGAAGCAACATCCTAGAAAATTATAGTTTGTTTGTCCAAAAATGGCATAATTATAGCTTAAAGACCACTTAAATCAAAATTAAAATAGATAAAAATATGATCGGAGTAAGACTTTAACGAGAAAGCAATACCTCATCTAGTTTTTAGCTTACTTGCTCTCCTATGTGGTCAAGAACATTTTGAACTTAGGTAGGAGTGTTGCTGCTTCAATCAGCTTGGGTTCCTTCACCATTCCCCCTAAGTGTTTCTTGACCCCTTCTTCCAACCAACAAGAGGTTTAAATACTTTTCTAGATGGCTCCAGACTGTTGCTTCTCTTGGAGCTGGTAAATTGTTGGCTGAAAGAAACCCATTTGCACCAGTGAATCCCTTTGGAGGGTGTTAAGAACCATGGCATTTGGAACTCAAGGTTTGCATTGTCATTCAAAATAGCAGACATCTTGATATTCCATCTTCATCTCACTCCCCTTTGCTATTTCTTCAAGGATGGAGTCTTTTTCCTCTTGTTTATCAAATGTTTTTTCCTCTATTTATCCACCATATAATCAAAAGACTTTCAGGAAGTTTGAACAAGTGACTTTTATATTCCTGATCACTTTTTCGCCTGATATGAGTATTGGAACTTTTTTTTTTCTAATGCTGAAGAGTGTGTCTGTAAGAGGTCTGCAGGCCAACATTGCAGAGTACCTCTCCAGAAGAGTGTCATCAATCCAGTGACAGGTGACATCTGAGTATCTTTGTTGTCTGATAGACAAGGAGTCTGTGGCAGAAAATGCTTGGCTTCCCAGTGATTGTTCTCTTCATGATCATTACAACTTCCTTGTGTTTTAGCACAAGGTTTTTATTGTCATTACTTCACACAGAAGCCACAATATTTCCACCATAATTTTAAAAGGTGGTGATTTGACAACAGAAAAAAAATGTATTGGGATTGTAGACAAAGGTTAGTGCAAGTTTGTTAAAGCTTTCCTGTGCTCCTCGCCATAGGCCAGGATCAGAGAGCTTTGCATTCTTCAGAAGGGGATCATTAGAGGAAGTTGATTTTTGCTTTTTGTGAGAGTTCATTGTTTTTCTAAAGGTCATGGTTTTGTTAAGGATAAATCTCTCTTGATAAAAAAAAAGAAGGCCAGATTCTTTGTTTGGACGTGGTGGGCAGGGGCCATTTGGGGTTCTTTTTGTGGTCAAGTGTTAGGGAGTGCAGGTAGGGTAGTGGGGCAGGTGCCTTGCTTGACCTCCCTGGGTGAAACTGAAAGTTTGGCCTGGGTCTCGATTGCCTGGATAAAGGTGCCTAGTGCACTGCAGCACCATTCAGGCACCTTCATGGTGACACAAACCAACTCCAGGTTTGGAGGTGCTCAAGTTTCTCTGATGGTGGTAGGACTGGGGTGTCCAAAGTGAGTCCTCGAGGGCCGGTGTCCTACATGTTTTCCGACCAACCTGCAATTGAGCTCCTTATTGGCCAAACATACCTGATCCAGGTAATCTGCAGCAGATAAAGCATGGTTTCGGGAAAACCAGCCTGAGGCCGACCCTAAAGGACTGACTGAACACCCCTGTGGTAGGCTTTTCATAGTGGGGAGGGTAGGGACTATGTGCATGTGTTACTTTGGACAGTAGTCCTAATGCTGCATTCACATCAAGCATGATTTGCACATTATATTTTTTTTGTTGGATGCCTCTCTTTCAGCTTGCATCTAAATAGCTGCTCAATGCTTTTCCAAATATGTATTATTAAACTTGACTCTTCAGACACCATGTGGGAGGAGCTACAGTCCAAAGTTTTCAGCCTCATCACAACATTGGGGCATCTCATTTACAATACATGGAAGACATAGATGTTGTTGGTTTATTTATTCTGAAGAGGTCTACAAAGGTTTTGGTAATCATGTCTCCATGTCTGGGTCTCTTGAGATCCTTCAGAAACTCTGCCAGTGAGGTAAGCTTCACCATCTACTGCATGAGCTGTGTATGAATGATGGCAGTTCAGTAGTAGGGAGTAGATCAGATCCTCTTCGTTGTTAGTTTTTGACTCTGCCTGCTGATCCCGTTACCAACAAGTCACAGGCCAAAGCTCAGTCTTTGAGAGATTGACTAATGTGTCTTTTTTGCCAAAGCTGAAATATTTGAACTGTCAATGTTCCACGACACCCAAACTTGATGCTGCCAGACCAACATTTTGGACAGCATGTGTATATTGACTTAACATAACTGAACGCTCCTGACATGCAAATCGTATTATATATGAACGCAGCTTATGGTATTGAGGTGACAGATTTCCGCAGGTCTAGGGCTTGTGTGCTCCATACCCCTGAGCCTTATTTCTTCCCAGGGCTCCACTCCTCCGGTCATCCAGGGTTGTGGTAGTTGGTAAGCTCCTTTTCCGTAATGGTTCTAAGTGTACGTGCACACCAGGTAAGTGGGGTACATTCAAGAACGTGCAGAACATGGGTGTCTGTATGCTCTTTTAGCATATGGTGTTTACTCATGACTGTCGCTACAGCACATGTCCTCAAAGATGGAAGAAGCCTGGTGTGAAATGTCAAAGCGGTGCAAATCTTGTGAATCTTGTTAAAGTTTTTTTTTTTCTTTTACAGCTCTCTTCCAATATATGAAAGACATGGTGTCGTAGAATTCCAGCCAGGCACAAATTGGAATGATTAGTTTCTCCTCCATGATCAATTTTTTAAACGGTTGGTATTTCCATCTTTTGGAAAGCACAGCATCCATACATCACTACTAAATCCAAGTCCCTGACTCGTCAAAGTTCGACTGATTTAACTTTCAGCATGCATTCAGTGGCCATGCGTTTTGTACATAGAGCCTGAAAATTGACTTAAAAACCTGCTTTGCAACGTTTGAACTAGGGGTCAACAGATATCAATTTCGGCATCGGCAACAATATTGGATATTTTGACAACAATCAGTATCACCCTTGCCCATATTACTTAATTTTTTTCCAATATAAATATTGCAAAAATATTGGCCCTAATATCGTCTATTGAGACTTAAAGAAATATTGGTATCATATCGGCCTTGAAAAAAAACTTTTTGCTTGATCCCTAATACAAACGCAAGAGTTTTGAAAGGTTAAGTATAATCCAAATATACTTGTGCTTACATAGACGTTTCATTGGAAGCAGTCATTCAGAAGTGCATTTCCAAGCCTGGTGTGAACATAGCGTAAGAGACACTCATGGCCTTTGCTTCTTGGTGAGCTTCTTGTTTACATCGTCCCTTCTCAATTCAGTATTCATGATACATTCTCGTAAACACACCCTTACCTGAACCTACCTGCCAACTCACTTCAGCTCATACATGGGCATTAGTAACTGTGCTGATTTATTACATAAAAATTACACTGATGTAGATTTAAAGTTCATGTGTTCCAAGTGTGGTTGACTAGATTCAGATGTACTGCATTGTAAATATCTAGGTCTACTCCACAATCTGTTTTAGCATAAAACTAAGCTTTCCAGCAAAAGCAAACGACAGGCCGTTAGACTTATTTTCATCGAGGAAATAAAAGTCTTTTTTTCTCTTTTCAACAAAACAAGTCTCAGCAGAAAGTGACCGAGTTGTGCAGCAATCATTACCCTGGGTGGCTGGAGTAACAGCTTCTAATGTATGTGTGTGTATGTGTGTGTGTGTCCTTTGGCCATTTCTTTTTTGCTAGCCCACCATGACACTGATTGCAGCAGAAGCCCCTCTGCTGTGCTCCCCTCTAACTAGCTCAAACCTGAACTACAAAAGCATACTGGTGTGAAACAACTACTAATCACATCCACACAGGGGTTATGAGTGGAAGTAATGTTTTCCTTGATGTCAGAATGACAAACTTCTGCAACAGTGACCTTGGCTTCCTTGGTTTAAAGCTTAATGAGAGTGAAAATAATTCCTTTACAATGCACCAAAGATTAAAGCAGAGTTTTATGAAACCATTTTTTCTCCCCTTTCAAAGCAACATTTTTTTTCCTTGCACTGCAACATTTACAGATTAGTTCATGTTACTTTTTTGATTTATAAACCCATCTAGTGTAATTATCTGCAAAAGCTGCAACTA
>NC_050523.1:19879209-19910859 GCF_002922805.2 Oryzias melastigma | reverse complement strand
AAAACGTTTTTCCAAAAAAAAAAAATGTCACATGATCTAGTCACCTTGCTCATCGTTTTCATCTCAAGTCACCAGGACAAAAAAAATGATAGAATTTTCCTTCTTGTCTACAATCAGGAAATTAATAAGTAGTTTTGTATCTTTGCAATATGTGGACACTGCAAATGCATCGGGCTCTACCAGTTCACATTTCTATAGGGGGAAAAAAAAAATCCAAAAAAGTTTTATTTATTAAAATAAATAAATAAATGGTAAAAAACCTTTTTTATTCTGTTTTTCACGTTTTATAATTGTCAGTAACATGTCTTGTCACCCTGATCACATTTCAGTTGATAGTTGTTTGTACATTTTTTTTGTCAATTAGTATTTCTTCTTTTCAGAATGCTTTAAAGACCTGTGTTTACGGGCGGAGCTAGAACCCCCACCGTTAAAATCTTTAGAAATCTTAAGAAACCATGAATACTAGCTTCTTTGGGCATTTGTAAAAGCAGAACAGCTTAAAAGAACTGCTGTTTTATAATAATAGCAGTAATAAAACTGTTAGCAATACATGTTTTGATCCTTCATTTGTAATTGTCTTTTGCCCCACATGCAATGTTCTAGGTCCGCCACTGCCTGTTGCAATATCAAAAGAACCAAGTCTGTATTGTCATTTTTATTTTATTTATTTATTTTTTTTCTTTAACTTGTTCCGTCCAACAGCTGAGCAAACAAATAGGAACCGAAGGACACCTCTTGTGTTTGACAGATTTCACTATTACAATAGGGGGTTTGCATATTTTAACACCCAATGCGTATATTTGTATAAACCCCTTTAGTCTTTTTATTTATTATATGTAAACAAAAAAAGAAAGTGATTATATGAACGTTTTTAAAATGATTTTTTTTTTTTTTAATGACTGCAAGTTTTTTTCATTTTCACATTTCATCTATTGTAACTGTTTTATTATGGTTAAAAAAAAAATCATTTTCTAGCACATACTCTCTGCAGAGCAGCAGAATTTCACTAAAAATATGCATACAGGCATGACTGTTGGTACAATTATAAACCAACCCTCATTCCCATCACCCATCAGTTTACACACTTTCCCTCTAGCTTACAGTCCCTCTCAACCAAAACCCAATGTTAACCCATGAAACAAAAATGGCGAAGACTACAGTTTTGAACCAGATTTCAGCTCAGACAGGCTGCACGGTGGAGCAGTGGTTAGCGCTCTTGCCTCACAGCGAGAAGGCCCCGGTTCGACTCCCGGCTGGGACCTTTCTGTGTGGAGTTTGCATGTTCTCCCCGTGCATGCGTGGGTTTTCACCGGGGACTCCGACTTCCTCCCACCGTCCAAAAACATGCTTCATAGGTTAATTGGTGACTCTAAATTGCCCCTAGGTGTGAATGTGAGAGTGAATGGGTGTGTGATTGAGGCCCTGCGACAGACTGGCGACCTGTCCAGTGTGTACCTTCAGCAGCCGGGATAGGCTCCGGCACCCCGCAACCCCGAGAGGGACAAAGCGGTCAAGAAAATGGATGGATGGATGGATTTCAGCTCAGACGAGTAAAACAAAGATGTAGATGGATCTAGTCGCCTACATGTAGATGCATCAGAATGGAGCGGACAGGGAGCTTGTGGCACGCCCAGCGTATTTTCGAAGTCACAAATATGATCTTTTTCAAAAAACAATTTTTCATATACTTCTGAATTACAAAAAAATTAGTATTAGTATTACAAAAATGAAGAAATACTCAGAAAGTGAATATTAATCTTAATTTTCTTGATACATGTCCTCCATCATAAGAAAAATGACACAACGTGTTTAAAAAGATGATTTTCATTGCAGTGGGTCTTTAAAGAGCAGTGTTGCAATAGCTTAAACTTTTTAGAGTGGGAGATTATATTTTTTCACTACTTAGCAGATTCTGGTTGTAATTAGTTTTAGAAGTCTTTGTTGCATATTTGAGATACAGTAGCAAATCAAATAGTCACTTGTCGACTTTAGTGGTACTAGCATTAACATGTGGATTTTATTTATTTTATGCTCATTGATATGGATTTGTTTCTATTTATCATTCTTTTGTTTGTTTCTTTTTCTTCATTTTATCTATTGGTCTAGTTTGTTAGAAAACAATGTAAAAAAGGACCCTCTTAAAAGCCCCATAACCTTATTATAGCCTCAAAACCTAAAATGATTCCTGGTTCTTCTAAATTAGTTTTCATTGTTCAGCATTTATCCTTTTAGTCATAGAATGATCCCACGAGAAAATGGTTTGTTTTGTCAAGCAGTCTCTTTTTTTAGATATATTATTTCAGCATTAACTGCTTTAGTCTTTTTATGTTCGGAGAATTACTGTTGAAAGCAGCTGGTGGTGGAGTTTACTGTAAATAAATTCTGTTTCTGTGCATGGGGCTTGCTTTCCTTCGTTATCTGCCTCAGCACTTCAAAATATATAAGTATATTAGAAGTTGGGGTTTCTAATTCCCTGCTGCTTTATGCTGCTCGTCGAGCTTCCTCCACAGTGAGGCTTTCTTCTGCCAGCTCAGCTTACTGGACCTTGACAGCATTTTATTAGACGGGAGCTCCTCAGGGTTATCTAGGCGAAAAAAGCTTCTTTATTTCTCCCTTCTTTTCCCACCTCGGGCACATTTGCTTGCCTGTGGCCTTTAAAGAAGTCTGCTAAAATATCTATTAATGAAATACAAAATATGGCTTAACCCTCACCGGGGGGAGAAATTGGGCCTACCGAAAACCACAAGAGTTCTCAGAAAATGGTGTAAGAAATGTCAGTGTTTTGAACTTTTATCTCCGTGAGGCCGCTCGGAGGACAATTCTTCTTTTTCCTAATTCTCATCTTAAATTTCAAAATTTCAAGATACTCTCTAACAGTTTTGTTGGAACTGTTCACAGTTACAAATACATCTTTTTAGTTCTTTAGGGAAAAAAAAGGATGAAGTTCACGGAAGCAGTTTCCCCAAAACACAAACTAATTTCAGCATTTCTAAGGCGTTTACCGTTAATTCTCATTTTGGCACAAATGATGTTGGCATAACAAAATTCCAACAGTTATGAGTAGCAGTTATGATTTGTGCTAAATGAGCCAAATGTTGCCCAGATGACAAAAAACTGTGTTTGGGACCCTCCCAAAAAAAGCCAAGGGCCATGTTTATGCCTTCACCGTCCGGCTATTCTTTACATATCTGATAACTCCGCACGATTTTAGCACCTTGACCCTCTGGATCAAATTTGTAATCCTAGTTTTTGAGTCAAGAATCACAAAGACCCTCCAATGCAACAGAGCACATCAATATTAATGAACAAAGACACACCTTGCATTTTAAGTAATATATAAGAAACCTTCAGGGTCAATAGGAGCAAAAAAAAAAATAGGTAAAAGCACAAAATATTGACTTTAATGTTTCAGTGACTTTTGTTTCATCTCACTAATGCAGAGTTAAATTCAAATGTGTGCAGACCAATTAAACCTTTAAAAACCATTTACTGAAAATAACAGAAAACATGAACTAATTCTGATGCTTGTTGGTAATCACAGCATCAGTCTAGTGTGGAAAGTGATTCAGTTTGTCCCAAATTAAAGTAGATTTCTTTGGAAAATCTTTCAGGCAAAACAACGTTTCAAGCTATAAAAAAAAAATACAATTTTATTTATGCAATCTATTAATTTAATGCACTTAAATTTAATGTTTTGCTGGGAAATATTTACTGCACTGCTGTAAGGGAGGGAAATGATTCTGGCCTCCCTAAAATAAACATGTTTTAGTGCTGAAAGTGTGAATGACACGGATAGAAATAACACACAACTGGTTGGAAAGTTGTAAATAAAAAGCTCCTCCTCCGACACAACTTTCTAGATGATTGCAATTTTGCAGACTGAGGTGATTTTTAAGCATGTCATGCCCTACTCACATTTGATCACCTGGATCAGGTGTATCCAGCCAATTAGAAAAAGCTAAAGCAGGATATGTTGGAAAACAAGCCGAAATGCAGGCCTCAGTGCAAAACCCAGCAGGAGTGTGGTCCAAGCAGACGTGTTTGTGAGGTGCTTAGGAAGCAGAGCGGCGTACTACAAGCCTAACAACACATGTAGACTTTAGTTTGCGATGCTGTTGGTCAAATCACTGAAGGAAGAAGGACTGAGAGGAGCGGACCAGAACTGTCTGGTGAAGAGAGGGAAAACAAACTTGTGGTTGGAGCAAAGCCACTGGGCAAAAATTGGGTTTGCTGAGAGTTTGTGGGTCGTGACATTACTGTTACTAGAAAAAAACCCTCTTTTGGTCTGCAACATGGTTAATTAATTAGTTAATATGATAATTTATATAAAGTTCTGAAATATAAATTTTGGAGACTATTAAAGTCCAATATACTTTAAAGTTGAATCTTTTTCCAGCAATTTCCAACAATAGGATACGTATAGGGCTGGGTTGAAAAAAAATCGATTAATTGATTTGTATTGATTTAAGCTTGGGGCTGCACGGTGGCACAGTGGTTAGCGCTCTCGCCTCACAGCGAGAAGGCCCCGGTTCGAATCCCGGCTGGGACCTTTCTGTGTGGAGTTTGCATGTTCTCCCCGTGCATGCGTGGGTTTTCACCGGGGACTCCGGCTTCCTCCCACCGTCCGAAAACATGCTTCATAGGTTAATTGGCGACTCTGAATTCCCCCTAGGTGTGGATGTGAGAGTGAATGTGTGTGTGATTGAGGCCCTGCGACGGACTGGCGACCTGTCCAGGGTGTACCCCGCCTTCGCCCTTCAGTAGCCGGGATAGGCTCCGGCACCCCGCGACCCCGAAAGGGAAGAAGCGGTCAAGAAGATGGATGGATGGATGATTTAAGCTTAATAGATCAATAATCGATTTGCGAAAGATATAAAACGATTTAGTACATAAAGCTAAAGTCAGCTAGCTTAATGCTAACATTTAATAGAATTTCCCATAGGACGACTAATGCTAACGCTTGGTTGACCAAAAAAATACATTGCTGACTAAATGAACATCTTTATTTACTTACAGGCAATTACATTACAGGCAGTTTTCTAAACTCTTTTAAGGAAATAATTTTTAAAGTAACTATTTGTGGTCTAAAACTTTGTTCTTTTCCCTCATACTGTTGTCTTCTTCTTGAATAAGGCGCCCTTCTATAGTGCGATCGCCACCTAGTGGCCAAACTGAAACGTCCTCCAGGAGAAGCAGAACAATGTTTACAATGTTAATGATCTGAACATTTTTGTTAGAACTTCTCCTTTTGAGAAACCATGTAACACTGTATGATATTAGCAATCTCATTATTTTACTAATACATGAACTGTATTAGATTAATTTAAAAATATTCAAATTACATAGTAGATTTTTAATGCATTTTTAAACAAATCTGTATAAATGTACAAACTTAAAATTGAATTGAATTGAAGAATTGAAAGAATCGAAAAAATTGGAATTGAAATGATTCAGGCTCTTGTGAATTAAATCAAATAGTTTCTGGAAATTATTCCTAATATCCAGCCCTATGCCCCGTGAACCCTGAAGGGACCGTGGTGGGGGGTTAGATGGAAAACAAAAGTAAGATGCCGAAGGACACTCATAAATAATTAAATAAATATTGTCTTGCCAGCATTTTAAATTAATACAAGTATCGCCAAACAAATTATTGTGATACTACGGAAGAGGATTAGGGCCACCGAAAAAAAAAAAAAAAGCCCATGAAAAATTCTGACTTTATAGTCAGAACTACGGAGGCCCGTGAGCAACATTCTTCAGCTAGCTTTAGCAGCACACCGGAGTCCTGCAAACCGGAGAGAAACGAACAAAATTGTCCTCTTCACGTTTCTTTTTCCGTGCTTTAAGCTAACCAGATGAGGCTACTGTGTTCACAACGGGACAAAAGGTGAGTAAAAAAGATTTATTTTATTGAAATTTGTAAATAAAAGCGCTAAAGACTATGCTAGTATTTCGTAAATGCCATTTCAGACGTAACACGTCTTTTAATAATGTACGTATGCTGTTAAGATATCAGGGTAAACATTTGTGACTGACATACAGTCTCAGAGTTTTACGTTGTGCACAGAGAGTGTGTAGAAATGCAGTTTTGTTTGCACGAAACCTGTTCATCTACCAATCGTCTCATTCTGGAGATTTAACCCTTCCGCTCTCTTCGGGGTCCAGTTGACTCCAACCACATATTGATATGTGATTTCTTCCATGACAAAGGTGGACAGGATTTTATGTCTGTCATGGACATTAGTGAAACTCAAAAACCAAAGATAAAAAAAAGTTCAGCGCACTGTCTTGGGGGGTCCAGATGACCCCACTTTTAATGTAAACAAACTAAGGAGAGCGGAAGGGTTACAGACGTCTTATACTTCTGAAAATACTTTGGGGCATGTTATTCAAAAGATTGTCGTGTTATTTTTTTTTTTCTTAGCTAAGCGTGACTGTGTAAACAGCCACCAATCTTTATTTAGATTCACAGCAATATTAAGTTCAGACTTCCTGTCATGTCTGTATGATACAATGCCAATTTGCCAAAAACTGCAGTTTAAAAAAGCTTATATACATGACGTAGACACTACTACGGCAAGTCGCAAGCCCCCTGCTCTGTCCCATTCTGATTCCTCCACTTGTAGGGAAATATATCCAGGCACTTCTTTGTTTCCCTCGTCTGAGCTGGAATCTGGATCAAAACGTTATGGCTGGATAGCTACAATATAGTTTGACATTTTTGTTACACCTGTAAAGTTAGGTTGGGGTTGTGTAAGACCTTAACCTAGGAGGAGAGCGTGTTAACACGTGGATGATGGGAAGTGGGCATCGGCTTACTCCGAGCCATCAGCCCCATCCACAACTCCAAGCCAAACTTCTAACGAGCTACAGCTGCACTGCCCTAGAAAAGACAGGTTTTTATTGATTTTAGCTAAAAATTCCATAATCATAATTAAGAGACCAATGGGAACACTTTTACAAGATGATTGGAGAGGCACTTAAACTATGAAAAGGGGTCAAAATCACTAAAAATTGTCTGAAAATAAATATAAAAATAACAGTTGAAACAAAAAATAAATAAATACAATTGTCTTTGTATATCTGAGTATAAAGATCTCTTGTGACTCTGGACATAGTCTGTCACCATCTTTTCAACATGAAATCTGACAGTTTACCCTGGAAGACATTAAGACTGATCAGATCATTTGAGCCTGTAGGGTCCTGCTGTCTCCACATTGCATCTGTGAGCAACCATTGCCTTCCCTTCAACCCCCTGAATCACTCTGCAGTGTTAACTGAGAAGCAGATGTGGCGTTTTAAGGAACAGGGGTGACAAAACTCTGTGCCGCGGTAGCACAAAGCTGAACAGGGCCAAGGGAATGAACTCTGCTCAGGCAGGCCCAGAAGGAGGGAGGGTCTTATAAATAGCTCTCGCTTTTGGCCAAGTACTCAATTAGCTGATCTGACAAAGTACTTTGTCTCCTCTCGACTGCTGTTTTTTTGGGCTCCAATGTTTGTCCTAAGCTTACAGGTGGAAGAAATGAAAGGGGAGGGACGCTTAGTTCACAGCTGAAGGTCAGAGACGCTACTTTCAAACTTTATTTTTCATCATCAGTTATGATATTCAATTAAATGTAATAGGATAGGACTTTGGTGAGAGTAATTGTGATTTTAACTGCCCGTGCCTTTAATGTTCTGGCTATGATGATATTTTACTCAACAACTTAATGACTGTGATATAGAGCTGTAGGGAGTCCTGCTTGTAAAATAGTTCACATTTTGAAATTAATCCCTAAAGCAAAGTTCAGTTCTTTCTTTCTTGGATTATGGCCAAAGCTATTTCAGAACTGGGGCTCATTATTTTTGGAGATGAGGAAGGTAAACCACAGAGCCCGTGAGTCACTGCGATATTAAATATTTAAGCATTTAAATAACGAAATGCAGCTTCCTGTCTGATCTATGTGATCTGGGTGAATGTGGTTGATCTTAACAAACGGAGGCAGTTTTACCTATCGACAAAGTGCGCGGTCGCCTATAGTGCAATCTTGTAGGGGGTGCACAAGCGCAACCAGTAAAAAAAAAAAAACATCATAATTTGTATTTTTATCGCTGGTTTTCTAGAGTAATTTAAATTCCTTCCCTACCTCTACATTTAATCCTCTAAATGGAGAGTTATGGGAAAATAGTGTCTTTAAATTTGGAGGCCACTCCCACTCAATGACGTCATCAACAACATTGGTTTTATAACTTTATAAAGGTCTTTCTAAAATAAAAAAAAAGTCACTACTTACATTTTAATGTAAACTTTTGTACTTCAGAAAGCACCCACGTGAAGAAATGACCTTCTCTGCGGTACAGTATAGGGTTTACCCTCGCTAGGGTAAGGCCTTAAAAACTTTTTTTGGACACCTCTTTCCCAATTGGAAGGGTAGGGAGAAGCCGGAGGGACAAGGGAAGAAGATTTGGACAAAAGCTTCCCATTCCCAGGTAAAAGTTAATTAAATGTCCACTGGGATTGTCCACTCTAATAACAACATTATGTGATCTCTGTGTAGGAAAACACTGGAGAGGTGTAGAATAACTTGCAGTCACAGCTGGTCGGTCTGACTCTTTAGTGACCATTGCTGAGGCAGAGGAGTTCTTCTAAGCTTACAGTTATAAAGCTTATAGGTCCAACATGTCACATGGGCATCTCTACGGACTTACTGACATCAACCATATGAATTCTTGGGGTCTGGGCTGGGGAAAGGGCTCCAGTGTTTCCCACAGGGCCCCAAACTAGCCAGGACCACCTCTGCCAATATTCACCAGATTTTTAAAGAAATGTAGTGAAACAAAAGCCTCGTTTTATTATAGGGGGCAGAAACTAAAAAGAATTACTTGTGGCAACTGTGGATTGGATTGGAAATGGGTAAATTCAATAAAATCCAATACAACAATTTTGCTCTAAATAACAACAAGTGCAGTTTGACCAGAAGAGAGCAACATTTCACACTTGGACGTAAACAGAAACAGTTGGAGGACATCTGAGCTTTTCAGGAAGCCGGTTCCACCTGTGTGCCGGTCAGCAGCTGAGAGCAGCTTCCCACTGTTTGGTTCTGACTGCAGCTCTAGCAACCGCTTGCTTCCAGCAGATCTCCAAACTCTGTCAGTGAACCACAAGTGTTAGAAGTACTTAAGTTCCACAGCCTTAACTGATTTATAAACCATCAACAGCACCTTCAAATCAGATTCAGATTTAACTGGTTGGCAGTGAAAATACTTGAGTGATGTGTTTAGTTATCTTGGTTTTGGTTCAACTATGCGAGTGCCTTTCTGAAGAGTCTACATTTATAAATGTCTACTGCGCTTGAGGCTAATATTTACTTCATGTTTATTTATCTCAGGCTATGGAGCAGATAGATAAATAAGAAACCGAGTAAAGGAGGTGTATAGTAAAGGGACAATGGGTAAAAGAAGTTAAAATGAGATGTGGAATTACAAATGAACAAATGGGGTTGGAAAGAAAATGATGCCATAACAAAACACGAAACTATGGAGTTCCGTTTGCTAAAAATGGCAAAACTAAGAGATGACTGAGAACTGGGAACTACTGTTTGTTAAAACCATACTCTTGATCTTACAGTCAGGACTATAGGTTAAACAATGGAGTAAATTCCATTGCTGTCCCACTATTAAAAAAAAAGAAAGTTCTCAAATTCTGAGATTTTTTTTTCTTTTTATTTACCGTCTCAGATTGACTCTCTGCAGCAGCAGCTTAAGTTACCAACTAAGAATTGCAGATCAACCCTAACGCAATATAAAGGCAGATCAATACTTGACAATTATTCCATGTAAAAATCTGTTAAGTGTTATTTTCTTTTGCATGTTTAAAAGATTAATAGCTTGATAGAACTTCATAGTTCAGTTACTTTACTGCGTGGTCTGGATATGACTGTCAAGAATTCATTTCTGGATCATTTATAATGATTTATGAACATGTTTCCTCTATTCTAACAGCTGTACATTATGACAAGTTCTTTATTGTTCAGTGGTGGAACTCTTTTGAGTCGTGGTCTAAAGGCTTAGATTTTTTTTCTGTTGTCTTTGATTTATTGAACATCACCTCATCATCCGTTTCATCTCCATTAAATTTTTATGCGCCGTTTTATAATCTGTGAGTGTGTTTAATAGTTATGTTATGAGCCCAACTTGCGGGTGATGCTGCTTCTCCGTCGCCTGTCAAAATCCAAGTAGACTGTTTTTACTCGGTCCACTTCACTTTACAGCTGGCATTGTTTCTTTTTCTGTCCATATTCAAAAAAACGAGAGTACTGTGTCAATGTACAAAACATCAGGTTCTTAATAAAAACGTATATATATATACAAAAAAAAACAAAGCTGCTATACACTGTAAGGCATGCAGTATAAAGTCCAGGCTGTGGACTAAATGTAGCCCATTGCAAGATGCTAATGCTAGTGCTAATTGAGCAGGGTTGGAGAGGAATGCTCAGACATGAGAGAATGGAACAAATACCGCTTTGGGGGTGTTTTTCTTGTGGAATTCAGTTGATGTCGTATGATATAATCCCTCTAATGTAATTGTAAGGGTTCAAAGAATGCAGGCCAATTAGTTGGCCCTCACACATTTTCACCTCACCAAATCTAGCCCTCCTTACAGAAAGTTTGGACACCCCTGTTGTAAGGACATGGCCATTGATATATATTACTGGATTGGCTCTCACGTGACACACAGACATGCGGCATTACTATGCATTGAGTCTTCCCGAGTGAAGAAGGGAGAAGGTCGGATTGAGCACGCAAAGAACCTCAAAAGCGAATGGAATATTTTGCAATCAACTTCAAAAACCTTGACAACAAACTAATCCAATCGAGAGGAATCATCACAAGATAAGAATCCGGAGAAATCCGGCTGGGAAGCGTGAAGTTTGTGCTAAAGTGGGAGCTAGCAAGTACCATACTAGCTTGGGTCATCATTGATGCTTTTATTTATTTATTTTAATGTTTGATGTTTTAAAACAAGGCTGATGTTATTCCCACATGCTTGCATGTGACCTGTTAATTTGACAGCACTGTGTTACTTGTAACACTAAAAGGTGCAGTTCTTGGACTACTTACAGCTAAGTTTTTAGAGATAGTAAAAATGTAAACATACCAAGACAGCAATCATTTTCCAAGCTTTATATGTTCCATGTTTTGTGAAAATTTGTTAAAAAATAAGGGAGGTAGCCTAACTTTTGTGGTTGATCCCCGCATACTATTATGCTATTAAAATAGGTGAGTTTTGTTAACGCGACTCAATGCATAGGAATGGCACCTGCGCATGTCTCTGTCTATAAGGGCCAATCCAGTAATATACATCAATGGGAAAGACGGATACATTTTTGCGGGCTAAAATCCTGAGGGACCAAATGGGAAGTCTGACGGCCTGCCTGAACACATATAAGTCTCTGTGTTTGTGCAGAGAAGAACATGTTGTTCAGGTGTTTAGAAAAAAACGTTGTTGCCAAATTTAACAATGGTGTACCTCACACGTAGCATACAAGCTAGGGGCCCAGATATCCACTTCTCCACATTCCCCTCTTCAGAGAAAAGCCTGATATTTGCCCCAGAGAAACCAGATACCAGCCAACAGGACCAAATTGACCACCAGATATCTGCTTAAAAGCAAGGGGAATACCAAGTGCAAAAGTGCCAGATATTAAGCCATTCACAAGCCTTGTATGCCGCTCAACCACTCAATGGCATCACTACCTTGAAATATTAGGCCCACCACAGCCCAAGAATCCTAAGCAGCCGCCTCCAACCAGCTTCCATCTCAGACAGTCCAACATAGGTTAACCAGGCTCCAGTTGCCAAGGTGACAGTGAAAAACACACAGTGGCTCAAACCAACCCCACAGGGACATAAACACTCCCAGCTCTGATATAATGTGATTGCCAGTTCCTGACATGGATACCAGGCATTCTCCTCAGCCCAGAGAGAGGGTCAGCTAACTCAAGGAGCCAATGCCTGGTGGAAAGAACCCATGCACCAGTTGATGTCTCCTTCTACCAGGGATGGGGTAAAAGACAGATGACAACTGCCATCTGGGAGCTACATTTGTGTTAGTGTTTCAAGTGATGTAATTGGGCATGGCTGTACTAACACATGTTTGCAAATTTTAGAACAGTGGTTCCTAATCCCCGGGCTGCAGACCATTGTTCCGTGGGACAGTTGGTACCTCACATACAACAAGAGGAACATGACTTACATTTTTTTTCAGTTTTATTTAAATTCTGATTCTGAAGAAAGTTTTATTTTGGAAAACTACTAGATTTTCTCCACCATGTCTGACTCATTCTTGATGCATGTCAACTCACTCGGTCACGTCAAAAATCCATCCCCAATTTGCTTAAAGCGGATGCATTGAAATCCCCAAACTAAAAAAGTTAACAAAAGAGAAACACATATAGAAACTCTCACATACAATATCCAGTGAGGAAACAGAAGAATAGCATTTGACTTCAAAACAAAATTACGCTGCATTTAAGTAGTAGTTAGAAGGAGTTTGATCCCTTTTACCATTGGAACTCAAACACTTTAAGCTCCACTATCTCACCTTAGGCTGTCAGAATCTAATTGAGAACATTGGTACACTACTCTTACTTTGAGGAACCCCTAGGCTGCCCTTAAGGGCCTGTGTGTAATTTACATAACCTTAAGTCAACCTGATTGGTAAATATGTTTGTACTAAGCAAAAAGAGACCACATATTTCATTAAATATGCACAAAATGAAACGCTCAAAAATAAAGTCAAAGTGAAGAGGAGAGGTAGTGTAAAGTATTTACAGCCTCCTAGTGGTCCTCAAAGGTTTGCATAACTTGTGGGTACTTAGCTTAAAAGAAATAGACAAAGTTAAAAGCATTGAATAAAAAAAATATTCTGACTGAGGAAAAAAGAAATATCACAAAATATGTTCTCACTGAATTTCCCAGATAATAACAACCACACATAAGAGGAGATTTTGGACTACTCTTGCTGAATTACTGAAGAACTCAGTTAGGCACAGTCTCAGAAGTGATAAGTTAAACAGTTTAATTTAATGCTCAATTATGAAGGATGAGGGCAGACATTAGCACCAGTGAAGAAATCCACTCAGTCAAATCATCCAGCGACTGAGGACAGAGGAGACAAGAGGTTCAGCTAAAGAGAATCAGTCTAACTTAAGAAATGACACATTTTTGGATCAACATGAATATGATTGGCACCCAACACTTGAAGGTAAGGTAAATATTTTATCAGTCAGAGTCAGTAGCATAGGAACTGATAACTTGTATTACTCCATGTTTGACGAAGAGGCAGCAAAAGTGAGCAATTTTAAAGAGACACCAGGAGCGGCCAAAAAAATCTACAGCCTGGAAGCGAGTGTGAAGTATGTAGTTTTCCTAGAAAGGGTTTTAAAGGTTTGTGGTTTTTAGGAGTTTCATAGTATAGAATAGAAGAAAGGGAGTATCCAGATGTATACTATACCAGAAATTCTAAGGGCATAATCCAGAGGACCCCATATGGTTTAAAAGTGGGCAGAAAATCTGGGCCCCTATAGGGTTTGTCCGCCATTTCCGTTGTTTGACCCATGGGCTTAAGTGGGCACTCAGTGGGCTAGCTCGCTACGCTAGCCAGTTTCCCGGTTGACAGTGTAGCGAGCTCCGCTTTCAGGGTCTGACAAAAGAAAGGGAGCGCCACCGCCCAGGGTCTGGCAAAGCTAACAGGGTCGCTGCCCAGCCAAGCAAAGCCAATGTGGACAGAAACAGGTAGGGCCACAACAGAAGCAGCGGACAAACCCAATATGAGCCCAGATTTTCTGCTCACTTTTAAACCATATGGGGCCCACGTGGCCTTGGTGGCTGGGTACTGGGTAATACATATAGTGGAACACAGGGGAATGGCACCAACTCAGTTGGTAGACTGCCTTGACAGCTGAACTTGTCTTACAAACTTATGTAAATAAGTTTGTTTTTCCTGTTCATGTGTGTTGACTCATATTATACAGATTTTATTTCTACTTCATATTTTAAGCGGGTACTTAAAAAAAAAAAAAAAAACATGTATCAGAGTCAGAAAGGTTTTTTACTCCCATGTAGCATTAAGGGCAATTTACAGTACAAGAAAATGGCTTTGATGTTTGGTGCAAATGCAGAGTGGAAATAGGGGTCAGTGAAAGGAAAAATTATGAAGAGATTAGGTTATTTTAAAAATAAGTCAAATACAGAGGGAAAAAATAACTGGCAAATAAAATAGGATTATACAAAATAAAGAAAAGGGAGCAACTTGACAAGGTGAGAGTATCTCCATAGGGGTGGGTACAGTTGTGATCCTTCACAGTACGTCTCTGGAACATACAGCTTCTAGGGAGGTTGCAGACAATCACCTTTCCAGCAGAGCAGATGCCATGCTGCATCTTGGTCAGAATTTAGGATGATAAGGTCAATGGGAGCAATATTCTTCATGGAATCCACTGTCGTTTTCCCTCTCTTAAGAGCATTGTTCTTGATAGTAGTCATACTGCACCATGACACCAGATGGTTTATCTAACTCCTGCAGACCAGCTAAGCTCCATCAGAGATGTGGTCGATGAGGGTGGAAACTTCTAAAACTTCAGGGGTTTGACTGACTGGTGACCAGATGTGCAGAGACCAGCAGAGGAGAAAGGATGCATCCTTGTGGAGATCTATGCTACCATCTGTTTCAGAGAGTCTATGATCCACCTGTACATACCAGATGAGCTGAATGTAGTCCTTGCATAAGTCAATGTTGGGTGTCACAGTGTCTGTGTACTCATTAGTGTTTTTGGTAGTAGTCATGAGTACTTCCGAGATGGTGAGGTCCAAAAACTCCTGAAGTTCCCTCACAGTTCCTGTGCATAACCTTGATGTCCTACAGCAGGTTTATAGTTTTATATCTGCCTGTATGATGGAATCAGGAATACCATGGTGTGCTCAGACAGTCCCAGTCCGTGAGGGGCAGTGTGGTAGAAATCCTGGAGTTGCATTTGATAAACTGTTATATATTTAGGAAGTTCTTGGGTCCAAGTTTGTTTGTACCAATCACAGTATCAACAATCACATCCCACACACACCACATAGTGGAATGTGAACTTAAGAAATTGTATGAGGAGAATTCATAGGCCAAACAGAAGGACTTGCAGCTGATGGTGAGAGTTTCCAGGTGTGGGGAACTGTGCTGAGAAACTGTTGTAACGTTGCTCCACCAGCTGGTGCTTATGTAGAACAGATTCCACCTCCTTTTGTTTTACCAAGGAACCTCTCTTCTCAGTAGAGTTGGAATCCACTCAGCTGTAACGAAGAGTCTGGTGTAAGATCACAGAAGCCACGTTTCCATGAAGCGCAAAACACAGGAGGTAGAAAAGTCTCTTTGTTCAGTAGCAGAATCGTTTCGTCATTTTTGTTGCAGTGAGCAAACATTAGAGGAGAAATTCATGGCAGTGCGATGTGTAATCACTATTGGTGTAGACGCATAAGCACAGCCGAGCATTTTCCCTTTTCTCTGGAGCTTCACTTTGTTGTCAGCCTCCTTGATCAGAATCACCATTAAATCCATGGTAGATACCAGAAAAGTCAGGAAGAGGTCCACAGAGGTAGAAGTTCTGATATTTGTAAGCTCTCCTCTAGAACATGAACCACCAGATCAGAGACAGACATTGTAGTTAAAACACAAAAACTAGAGCACACGGAAACAGAGGGAACCATCTGGGTGTGATACAAACATTTTGTATTTACATATGTTATAGAATCTTTTGTTAGAATGACTTTGGGGATAGAAAAAAGAGGTAAAACTCTGTATTCATGTAAAAGCGTACATGCCCACTCTGATGAATATTAAAGGATTCAAAAAAGTGGAGAAATGAATGTCACTGGCACGAGATTGGAACTCAGGTCCTGGTACATGTGGGAGAAGAACGGGTACAATATGACACATTTAAAAATACTTTATACAACACAATATTCTACAACGACTTGCAAAAAATATAAGTAAATAAATTGTTTTAGTGTTAAAATAAATTCTATTTAACTGTATGTTCAGATGTGTGACTTATTTTATGTTTGGCCAATCATGGAGAGATGTAGGAGCCACATGTGGCTCTGAGCCTCAGGTTGCAGGCCTCTGTCTTAGATGTATGACAGGTTTCTCTGATTTTAGTTAAAAAAAAAAAAAAAAACAAAACAGCAAAATCATAAATAAAAGACCACTGAGAATGCTTTGACAATAGAGCCAAAGATGATTTGAGTGGAACTTAAGGGACAGGAAAAATTGGTAAAAGTTTGGATATATGTTGATAATAAATAAACGTCACCTTAAAAATAAAAATATATTTAAGTTTAATCAAACTTTAATTAAAAATAAAATAACATTGTATAACATTTTATTTTAAAAGTATAACAAAAGTTTCCCTTTTAAAGCATTCACCTGTTACCCATCTCTCCAGCTTTTTGCCGCAAGATATCTTAACTTCTTCCTGCGTAAAGCTTGTGTTGTGGTGCAAAGAAACACAGATGTCAGATGCAGACATGAAAGAAGCAGCATAAACATTACAATTCATTAATAAACATTTATACTTAATTGTGTAAATGCAGCGCAACAGAGACACAATGCAAAAAGACTAGTGCAAGTCAGACATTAGCCAGTGGAGCTGTATTCAGTGTGTAAATGTGCTTGAAAGGGTGAAAGGGACTTTGGGCTTTCTTAGGAGGCAGTAAAGCACTATGAAAGTATATGCCATTTATTCTAAAACTATTATTTCATAGACATACTTTACTACTGGAGTATAACTTATGTCCACCTGTATTTTGTTTTACCTTCAAATAACAAAGATGACTAAAAAATAATAAGATTCATGGACTAAAAAGAGAACAATATGGCACAAGACTTACACGATTAGTAGTTTTAGCTCAACAGAGACATTTTTCTGTAACAAGAAGTGAAGTAAAGAAATAATTTAAAAAAAGAATATGTATAGACGTGTTCTCAATTGCCCCACTTTCCATTTGCTGAGTGTGATCAGTAATTATCCTCTGTCATTATTATGACCTGGAGAGCTGAGCCTGAGGCACTTCCTGGGGCTCTTCAGATAACACTCTGACATGAAGGGGCTGCAGAGAACACCAATACTTAACCGCTAACTACACAACATGCAACAGCTCTTATCTGGAGACTCCAGCCAGCAGAGAGAGACGCGCTGAAACATATTGAGAACTGCATCCCGCTGTGCTTAGGGTCTGTAAATTAATCTCAAATACAAAGACATATTCACACACACATTCATACTCAAGGCATGTGGTCAAATACACTGGTTTTGCTTATATATATATATACATTCATATGGCTATACATGTATATATGCATGTATGTGTGGGCATTTTCACATGAATTAACCATGCAAGGAACTAGACAAGATCGCTTACACATGCACACACACACTCACATACTGTATGTGTGGTTGTATGGAATGTTTGATTGAAGCTTAATTCATTAAGAAGTAATGTGTCTTCTGATTGTTTGATTTTTATTTTCTTCCAAGGTTTTTTTAGTGTCTGGCTATATTGCTTTGTCACCAATTCATTGTTTTCAATTTTTAAATTTGTATCTTTTTTTGAATGTAGATTTTCTTCTTCTCTTTTTTTGTGGTACAATTCTTTAAAAAAGAATCCTTATGGTGAGATAAATTTAAATCCATCTAAGTGGATTGCTAAAGCTGTCAAACCAGGAAAACCGAAAGATGGACATCCATTTTCATAGTGCATTTGTGACACACTTGCTGACTTTACTTTCTAAAACTGTTTCTATTTATTTTTAACTTTTTTAAACTAGAGCCTTAGCATTAACAATTCTTTAAACTACAGTAACTATTTAACCGTTTATCTGGTTATTCCAGCAGATGCTGAAGTGGAGAAAAACACTTTATGGAGCTCCAGACTCCATGCGACTCCCTGTCGGCCATTTTGACAGCAATATGTGTGCGACACTGCTGAAACTTTTAAGCCATCAGAGTGTTCATCTCACTATATGATATCTAGCTTTTTAAAAAAAAATAAAAAATACTAAATATTACTGACTCGTTTGATGTTCCCAGCATGCTTTTTAAAGGTATCTCCGCTGAAGAAATGGTCCCAGATCTATGCTATCCAGACATATATAAATATACCTAATAAACTTGCATTTATCCTACACAGGAGACTCTAAAGCCTGGAGGGTTACAGATGGACTCAATCTGGGTTTGTAGCAAACATTTAGCTGTGGAATCTTCAATCAAAAAATTGCTGCATCATCACTGGAAGGGTAAGTGTTATCTTCCAGGCAGCGTAACATTAGCATGGCTAGCCGCAGGGTCGAGTTGTTCTTTGTTTACGTTAGCTTAGATAACACATCTGGTCCTCGTTCTTCTTTTATCTCCTCTGGAGATGGAAGGTAGTTGAAAATAGATGGAATTAAGTCCGGATTCGATGGATTATTGCTCTTTCTTCGTACAAAATAAGCACTTCTGTATTCACATTTTAATTGCTATGTTAGTGCTTGCTAACTTAAACACGACAATGTCATCCCCACACATTGCATGTAATTTAAGTGTGGTTTTACTTATCCCTGCCAATAAGAAGACAATATTTTCATTTTTTTTTTCCCGCGTCTATGTATACAACCTGGGGCGAAACAGTTATCAACCATGGTTAGCCTCCTTCAGCGCGGCGGGTATCAGCCAGTTGAATTCATCAGGCCTGATTGCTGCCAAAATGGCGGTGCCTTTAGGGGGACGACCCTGTAAGACATCCTCTCCTGGAGCTCTATAGTAGTGAAGTGGTTATGAAATTGATGTGAATTTGTTTGTTCTGTTGCAGAGAAAAGCAGCTTTGCAACACTGCATTAGCAAAACATGTTGTGCACAGTCACTTATCTCCACGCCACAATCAAGATTCACATTGATCGCGTAAACGGTCAGAGAGTTAAGGTTACTTCAAAGATAGTGGGTTGTTTAGAAGTCACCGGCGACACCTCTGGTGTTTAGTGGTTTAAGAGCCACACTTCTTTTGTTTTGTTTAAAGTAAGCATGTTTTTTTTTTTTTTCATAAAATTATTTTCATGCTTGAAGTGTAAATGTCAAATGTGTAATAAATGCAAATCACCTTTTTAACAATTGCTCTGCTATTTATGACCACATGATAAACGCATCCTATTTTTTTCAAGTAACATACTGCCCTGTAAATATTTTAGTCTTTGACAGAGATTTCCTGTTTCGGTGTTATGTCATTTTTATAAAGTAATCTACAGCTAGATTTAAGAAAAAAGAGGTATAAAAAATTCAGGAATTGCAATTAAACCTTCTTTTTTTGAGTGATTTACTCAGTTGAGCCAACTAATCAACGACAGCCAAACTAAGGTATAATGTCTTATGATAGAGCTGCATGTCTGCCTCATTTGCTGCATCACCTTAAAGGTGCAATCCTATCCCAGGTGGCTATTTTAACACCAAATCCAAATTAACCCTGGATGATGCTGCAGTAACTGTGGGTGAATATTAAGGTGCAACGATGGTAAATTGGTTGAAAAACCAATATTTCATTCCCAGTCAGGGATTCACCATATTTCTGGCTTGTGAAAAAATATTTGATTAACCTTTAAAAGTGAAAACATGATTTTTAAAATATATATTTTGAAAGGAAAAATTAAGTGGTGTTTGGAAGAGATAGCTCATCATATGACAGTATGACTTTCAAGACTGCATGAGAACGGTCTGTGGGCTTTTTGTAGTTGGACATACCTTAGCATATTATTTGCTTTTGCATAACTTGATTTTTGTGTGGCTGATGCACCTTCCTTTGATTTTTTTTTCCCTTTTCGATTTGGTTAATGAATTTTAGGTAAGATTAACTTTTTTTTTTTGATGTGGTTGTCTTTGAGTGAGGCATGAGTAAGTCAAGGTCTAGGACATGTATTGTCCTAGTTCTGATTTCATCAAGTCTTTTGGTTTTAAACCTGGAATCAACGCTGTAAGAAGTATTTCTTTGATATTACTTGAAAAAGGCAACATTATCCAAGCAATTTTTTTGTAGTTTACTGAACAAAGGGGAATTTTAAGTTTGTGAAATGTGATATTATTGATTATTTTTCACATTCAATTGTTTCAAGTTAAGTTAACATAATTATTGAGGGAAAATCTACTCTTAAATCATTGCTAAACTTGAGTAGGTAGTACTTTATAAAAAATAAATTGTTTGTAGCTAATTTTTGCTAATCATTTGAGTTAAGTCTTAAAATGTGAGTTTTAATATATATACCAAATGGAAGTGGACGTCAATGACTGGATCAAACAGCAAAGATGTGTCAACCTCACTCCGGGTCAAACACTCTCAGTAGCTCAGCTTTAGACTTAACTTCTTTAACACAGTTTGGGTTTAATAAAGCATCAGTTCAGAGAGAAAGTACACCTCTTACCGCTTGTTTTTGTCCAGAAGATGAAGAAAAATTTGTTTTAAAGAGCCCTGCACAGTAAACATTTGGGCTATGTGGCCAATCAGAATCAAGTATTCACCCTGACCGTGGTATAGATTTATTCAAAGGGCAGAAACACCGTATTTGTTTCTTATGGCTGTAAGTTAGCACTTTTGTTTACTTGGAGTAATACTGCAGAGATAACGTTCAGTTAAGAGGATCCCAAAGTTTTTAGTTGCACCAAAGTATTACTTGGAAAATGATAAAGCTCTTAGACATTCCCAAAAGCTTACTCTTATGTTAAACAATTTGTTCCAAATGCAAAGATTCTTAAATTCAGCACCTTTTTCATTCCGTTTCCATATTTCCTCAGTTTGTTCTTAAGTCATTTATCAGAATTTTCCAGCTCAGGCTTTTTTCTCCCTCCTATCTGTTTTTAAAGGTGCCGTATAATTAAAGTGACTTCTTTCATTGTTGTTTCCACGGCAATTATATTAGTCCAACTGAGACTCTGAGATAGAGTGTGAGTACGGGGGTGGCACAGGAACAACCTCTGTGTTCCTGCCAGCAGCTGGACTCTTTGGGACACAAGGCCTTTTGGCAGCCTTGGCAAGGTTTCCAGCTGAAATCTCAGCAAAATGTTTGCTTCTGTTTTGGATCTACACCATCACCATTATTTAGGCAAAACGCTTGCCAGCACTAACTGTCTAATTAAGCATTCAGCTGCGCCCTCACTGACTTTGAGGTCATTTCCACTCTGGCTTGCAACGCAGGGATTTCATTTTGCAGCTAGTACATCAGCAGCATAGTTATGAAGAGCTTTTTGGGTTTTGAGGTGTTTGTGTGTGTGGGGGTGAAACCCATTAAATCATTAGAATTAAAACATTAACATGGGCACCAGGCTTAACACCCAAATTTAATCAACGTCTCCAGGACTGTTTTTGTAAGTCTACTGCTCTATTTTTGTGTAAAAAAAAACAAACAAAAAAACTTTTAACAATGGCTATTTCATGTTATTCACCGCATTATTGTGGTTTTAATGAAAAAAAGGAAACAAACGTATATATTGGAATAGACTATTTCTAGGAACCAGACAAAAAAAATGCTGGAGACAAACAATAGAAATACATAACTATACTTGTGACAAACTTGGGATAACTAATGAGAAGACCCTGGTTCCATTATCGACTGGGACCCTTCTGTGTGGAGTTTGCACGTTCTGCCTGACATGCATGGATTTTTCACTCTGGCTTCCTCCCACAGTCCAAAAACATGCTTTATATGTTAAGTGATTACTCCAAACCTGGGTATTCAAACTCAGTTTACCGTGGTGCCATTGAAGGCAGAGTCTGGCTGAGTAAGGGGCGTATGGGGTTCTATTTGTGCCAAAACTCTGTTTTTGCATCCACTGTCAATATCTTTAGTGCATTGTCTATGTCTACTAAGCAAGTTTATTGAACTTGTGTTCATGTCTATGTACTACTAAGCAATATCTTCTGCATGTCTTGTGAATCAACGGGAGCTAACAACGCTAGCAAATGTTGCTAAGAACTTTTCTAACGACCAGATCCAACAACAATAGCAAATGCAAAGCTATTATCAACATGTAGAAGACATTGTTTAGTAGACATTGAACTTTCATATTAAGGCGGGAGTTGCACAATATCAACTTGGGGGCCATAAATGGCCCGCGGGCCGCCAGTTTGACACCCCTGTTCTAAAGCGTCCCTACGTGTGCACAAGGAAAAATTTGGTTAAAAATGTTGAGCCTTAAAGTAAATCTGTATGACCTTTTCATTGGGGTTGATGTTTTGAAATTGTCAAAGTGTTCTTGGGTAAGACACACAACCCCACATTGCTCCTGCTACATACATATGTCTTGTCCACACATATGGACCATATGTATACATACAGTTGTGCTCATAAGTTAACATTCTATGTAGGAAGTTATGATTTCTTGGTCATTTTTCATACAATATAAATCAGGAATAGACAACCCCAGGCCTCGAGAGCCACATTCCTGCATGTTTTCCAACATACCCTGCTCTGGTATGTTCTAATTGGCTGGACACACCTGAACCGGGTAATCAGTCGTGAATAGGGCTTGGATATATGGAAATCATGCAGACACAGCTGCCCTCGAGGCCTGGGGTTGCCTATTCCTCATTTAAAACAAACTACATTTATTCAATAAAACCGATTGACATTTGCTCTTAACCGGACCTTGACATAGTTGAGTGTTTGGAAGCTGGATATAAAACAGTTACTTTCTACTTTGCATTCGCAGGAGCAAAAGCTTGAACAAAAGTCTGTCAATGATGCCCATCCAGCAACAGAACTTCATTCTAAAAGGTGACACTGTATCGTTATTTTAAGGTGAAATCATGTTCTGTTACTGCTTGTCTTTACACACGGAAGGACAAAAGGTTAGAATAAAATGTATAATTTTCAATCACTTAAAACAGAAAAGGACAGACTCACGTCCCGCCCTGTACTTGATTTGCTGCTTTGAAGCTTCAGGGATTTAAAAAAAAGTTCGAAGGACCTGCATGAAGCTACTCTCCCAGAATTGTGAGTGATTTGGTGAATTGCTTAATCGATCCAGTCTGCTTGACTGTTTTCATTTTGGAGCTCGGGAGCATTTTGCTGTCATTGCTGTGCACTCACTTTTCAGTATTTTGTTTGCCCAGTGGAAAGCAGCATGCTGAGCCAAAAAGGGAAGTACCTCAGAGACGTACTTTTCTCTCCATGAAGTCCAAAATCCTCTCTGTTTACCCTTTTTACTGATGGAGCCTCCCACCTGTTGGAGAGTCTCCTTTCACCCAAACAGCTTGCTTTGGGGTTCATGATAAAATATGAGAAAGATCAACTAAGTAAAGGTCAGGGTTTTTATTTAAAAAGGAAAACGAGGGAAATCTCTCTTGAGTTCTATGATTAATTGATGACCTGTGTGCATGCTCTTCACTTTCCCTTAAGTTTACAGCTCCAAGTTAAATATGACCAAATCCCTTAAAGCATTAAAAACTGACTTCTCACTGAGTCTGGCAAACTCTATAAAATAGCAACAAAAGCTTCAGAAATATACAATTTGTTTGTGCCAATCAAATGACAAAAAACACCACTTTTCACAAAATGAAAAGCAACTATTTGAAATGTCACAAATGAAAAACAACCACAACAGCAATTAAATGCAGAATGAAATGTAACATGGGAGGAAAGAGCAAGAAACAAATGTCAGAAACATAACTATTGTTTTTATTGTTGATTGGTCAATTTGAAAAAAAATCTTTTTTTTTCCTTTTGGTAGAAAGCATTATTTTAAGCATTTTCTTGTAAACAAACTAGCTTAACATTTCTTTTGATCCTATGATGATTGAATATTCATTTGTGGAGTTTTGCACTAATAAAACAACAAATATTAACTAATAATTGAGATTTACCCTAAATTAAAGCCGTGAGTGGCGTTGTAGGGGAGGAGCTACCTGCCCCCCACCCCCACTCCTCATTGATCCAAGAGGATCTGGTGGCAGACAAGATGGCAGCTGAAAATCATTAGCCGGAAAAGGAAATGGCAAAATATAATTTGCTGGAAGCAGAAATTCCATAAGGTTTCAGAGTTGGAGCCACTCTTTTCAAGATTTTTGAGTTCAGGATAAATTGAAAATGTATAAAAGACGGATGAACGTTTTAGTAATTTTTAAAAAGGATATTAACTAGGACTGGACAGCAATAATAATTTCCAGAAATTATTCGATTCATAAGAGCCCTGAATGATTTAATTCCGTTATTTTTTTTTTTTAATTGTTTCGATCTAATTCAATTTTGAGTTTACACAGTTTACACATTTAGACACACCTATTTGTAAATACATTAATAGTCTACTATCTGTTTTGAATATATTCATAATTATCTGATGCAGTTCACATACTGTAAAATTTATTAGTGAAATAATGACATTGTTAATAGTGTAACATGGATTCTCTAAAGGAGACGTTCTAACAAAAATGTCCAGATCATTAACATTTTAAGCATTGTTTCTTCTTCTCCTGGAGGATGTTTCCGTTTGGCCACTAGGTGGCGATCACGCTATAGCAGTACACTTTTTTCAAGGAAAATAAGCAAAGAATGAGCCAAAAATAGTGCTTCTATCACAAATTTTTACTTTAAAAAAAAACCAAAACATTCAAGCCGGTGAGAAAATGAAGATACACATTTAGTCAGCCATGTATGTTTATGCTGACCAAACGTTAGCATTAGCCATCCGATGGAAAATTCCATTAAATGTTAGCATCAAGCTAGCGAACTTTAGCTTTATTTGCTAAATTGATATATATTTCTATTAATCATTTATTGATCTATTAATATTAATTGCCCTAATATTAACAAAAGTGTTCAGTTATAAAACTGTTAAGATTTTTACATTAGAACCTTAGTTCCAGACCAGCGTTTACATTTAACATTTTACAGTTAACTTCGACCTTTTATGCAATTAGCGTGAATCAGCTTATTTTTTAGGTTTTTTTTCCCAAAAGAGATTTTGGCCCCATTCATTTAGTTTAATAGTTTCACCTGCTGTGATGTCATAATTTTAGTGGGGGCGGGATGGTTGGCTGTGTCAAAAATTAATTTTCATGTGGTGCTAGGAAGAACAAACATGTTTTCCTCTATTCAGATATTTTATTGCTTTTTGTGAAGTTGTAAAACCACCATATACTGTTTTATTTCATTTGAAATGAATCAAAAACCTGGCAGAGTGCAAAAGCTCTCAGCAGCCTCCAATGTAAACTCTTTACTTCTTTCAGTTTATACCCACTTTTTCAGGATCTCAGATGTCTGCTGGAGCGGATCCCATCCGTCACTCTGGGCACACCCAGGTCACGAGTCCCTCAGAGGTCAACTCAGAGATCAACGGCTGAACACAATGATTCGATCTTTGGGTAGTTTACCAGTTGTAGCCTTGCTTACAGGATTCATAAATCAGATGCTTGTTGGAATTTGAAACTATTTCTTTGTTATAATCACATTTTTACTTCAGATGATTATTTTCATGATTTTCAAAAGATGCACAAGAAATCAATTTGGTAATGCAAGCAGTCAACACATTCAAAGTTGAGCCCACTGAACCTTGACGAATGTGCTGTTAAAAAAGCTGCTTGTTTTTGTTGCTGGGCTCATGCCTCACTGACTTTCACATTGAAGGACAGTCCTTCACACCTTCAAAAGTAAAGATAGCATTTTCAAAATGCTTTAGGCATTTAAGACAACATTTGTTTACCAACGTTCTCAGTGGTCTTTAAACTATTATTATGTCGTTAAGAGCTTAAAATCAGTAGTTTATTATAAATTTGCTGCTTGAGTTGAGTTGGCACAGAGCAACCCCGCCCCCCTTTCCCTCCCTGTTGCTGAGAGTTCTCTGTTTACACGGTCTTTACAGCCCCTCACACCCCCAACCTGATATTAGCCGTGCAACAAAACTGGCGTGCAATACTGGAGCTAGCCATACAGATGTGAAATTATCTTGGAATCTTTGGAGTAAAGATAATTTACACACATCAAGTTGTATACATTTAATATAGATATTCATTCCTTCACTCATAAAAGACCTCTAATTTGTCAACTGAAGTGGTTTTTAAAATGAAAATATCATTTTTCATTTAGTACAAGAGGTTTTAAGTAAATTGAATTATGCTCCCAAAGGTACATTTAACCTATCAGCATTAAGTATTTTCAGCTCAACCCAGTCATGTTAATTTAACTTTTCATGAGTAAATCTAACATGATTCAATTAAGATTACCGAATAGCATTTATTTGATGATGTTTCATTCAATTGAACTAAAACTTCCGGTTGAACTTAGTTATACATTTTTATTTCATTTCAAACAATTAAACTGCGTACCGGTTGGCATAACTAGATTAAGTAAAACAGAAATCTCATTTTTTGAGTGTGTTAAAAACACCATTTTCATTAGAGTGGGTCTTTAACACGACATTTTGGAATAATGAGTAGTTAAAGGGAGTGAAAGTTCAAAACTGGCTTCACACCGGACACAGAAGCACTACAAATGGCAGTGCGAGCAGATTCACCTCTAGTTTATTTTTTCACGACGGTTGACAGACACTTCTGCTCAGCTGTGGTTATTTACAGCGTTTACAAATAATTTGACATCGTCCATTTTGACTTGTCGCCAACTGTGCTCTGCCTCTGTCTCGTTGATTGAGTTTTTTGACATCCAAAGCCACACCCCCATTCCGTAGTGGGCCCACTATAATCTGTGTTTTTTAGTCTCCTGTGACAACTCAAGATGTCTGTTTGAAAGTTTTGCTTCCATAGGTGCTGCTGGAATGCTGTATTTTCGTCTTTACAGTCTGTTTAGACACAAAAATATGATCGCATTTTTCAATAGCGGTATTTTATTGTGAAAAATTGGTTATATTTTGAAGATTGACCGGATTTTTTCGTTTGTCTTGGTGTAACTTCCTGCAAGGATTGGCGCGGATCGCTTGCAGCTTACGCGAAAAATAGACCAGATGCCGAAACGATTGGTGCACACACGGAGGACCGCAACTGTTTGGTGTGAACAACACAGGTTAACAAGGGCGCTGAGTGTAAGCAACCGCTGTTCCGCACCGCTTCCATGCGCTATAATGTTGAGTGTTGGTCATAATATCTCAATTAATCTACTGGAGTAAAGAATCAACTCTCAAGTTTTATTTGTGCCACTGTTCCAAAGCAAGGAGGACAGTTTAATATACATGTAAAAATGTATAATTTTTTACAATAAACGGAAATTAATAAAATACGTTTGTTTATAAGCAACAGGTGTTTAAAACAAAAGCTTCAAAACTAAAACCCTGCCTCTTTTCTTTTGATAGATTCCTCCCTTTCTCCACCACCAGTTGGATAAAAAGGAATGGAAATAGAAGGAATGTTTACCAGAATTCCGATTTAATTGACTTTTGAATAAATAATACAGGAGGTGTGTTTGTTTTCTCAGCTTTTATTTGAGAGGAATATTGTCCTCCAGTGGCTGCTGTATACAGAGGTCAACAGGGTGTTGTAAATATTTGTTATCATAACCTCCAATAAAAATGCTGTGCTGAGAGCCATTCCACATGACGAAAGGCCTCTGTGGAAAACATGGATCTGTTTCACATTTGGTCACACCATGGTCCTGAATTTTAATCACCCTCTCTTTCCAAGCCATTAAAACTAGAAAGTGACGTTTATTAGACAGAGGAGGGAAATAAACAAGCTCTAATTGGTTTGCACTGAGAGTCTTGCCGTCCCGTTGGCCTTTTGTTAGAGAACAAACCCACCGTGGAGCAAAGCACACAACCCAAGAGCGACCTGACCTCTGAACATTCACCTCCTGCAGGAGAGTCATGGCTACTAGAAGACGGAGACACTCCTATGCAGATGATACTGACACCTTAAAGAAATGATGGATGGAATATTGGGCTCATTATGCAACAAATGAAAATGAGCTGTGGGCTGGTATCAGGGTCTTTTAATTGCCCAACCGACCTTGTAGCCAGTGGCCTTGCCATTACTACAAAATAAGATTTTTGATGCTGTGATTCTTCAGGAGGACCTGAACGCACTTAAGAACATAATTCACTGATGGGGAACTCTCTTGGGATTTAACCTAATGAATCTAGCTTCTTTAGTATCTCAGAAACCTTTCATCAGCCGTCTTTCATCCTCCTTGTGAGTAAAAAAGACATATCTAAGCAGTAAAAAAAGAGAGGGGAAAAAAGGGTCGACCTAACTAAAAGGGGAAAAAGCTGTTTCAGTATAGTAAAAGATTCAAATCTGGGTTTTATTAGAAAACCAGATGATTGATTGAAAAGATAAAGTCTGTTTCAGGCTTTACACAGTTTAAACTGAGTTCTATTTAATAAATAGATAATCGTCAATCTTGCTTTGTTGTTGTTGTTTTTTTGTTTTTTTTTCAGGTTTTCATACCCGTCTGTGGGGTATGTGGGACCATAGTCCAGTTTGAACCCCTGGGCCAAATACTGAAGCCCACCTTGCATTATTTTTATAGTACTGAATAAAAAGGAACTGATCAATGGCTTTGATTGAGAGTGTCTAAATGACAGGTTTCGAGATGTTAATTTAGCTCACAAATTCAAATGTGGAAAAATATCCCATTTCTCATTAAATTAGAACCATAAATTAATGTGTCATGCAGATTTAAGAAAGGGAAATGTAGCTTAAAATAAAATTATTAAAGAGAAATAATCGTTATTTCCCTTTTCACTTTGTCATCCATAAATTAATTTCAGAAAGTTTTAGGAAAAAATAAAATTCTGTAAAAAAATATGTACACAGATAAATCAACTATATATATATATATATATATATATATATATAAATTTTTTTAATTGTACGTTGTAATGCCCCTCACGTCAAGTTTTAAAGAAAGTTTGAAGAAAACTATAATCCTTTACAATTATTATTAATGTTAATGTTTGTGCATTGTGAGCATTAAATACAAAGTAAATGAACTAAATAAACACTACTTTTATTCCCTATTACTTAGCTTTTCTAACCATATCATTATTGCCTAACTAAAAAATGTAAATATTTATTACTTACTGTACATTTTTTTAAATGTTCATTTTTTTAAATTGTGTATTATGTATCCATTATTATGCAACAATTACAAAAATAAATATTGTATTTTTATATTTCTAATAATTTATAAAGTAATTACTTCTTTAAGTTGTTTATTCGGGCATAGTAATGGCTGCCAAATACATTCACTAATCCCTCCCTTTATTTTGCACATTAGCTTTCTTAGGTTCTCATCTCGAGAGAAATCTGAAAGGAGCTGCTGTCAACTGCCTATTCTACAATCTGTTTGGGGAATCCTAAAATCTCTACCATGTACTTGTTAATTGGAAAAAAAGTATTAAAGTTAAGATGAAATGTGTGAAATATTTGCATTTTTTTTAAAAGGTAAATGTTGTAATAAAATCACAGATGGTTTTGGTCAGATTGACTTAAATTCCCCTTTTTACAAAGTCTAACCAAAGTGCTTTTAAATGAGAGAATACAAGTTAAAATAAATCTAGTATGCAAAACAGATGTTAAATTAACTGTACACATAAAAACACACGAAGAGGACTTGTTTCTGGCATTTGGAACGTGTTAAGTTGCCAGGAATAGACTTCACGACATCCTGCCAACAACTGTTTTAAATTTTACTATCAATAAGTTACAACCACAGAGCAAGTTCACAAAAGAGAGTAAACTCCTTCCCTTTGTCTAATCAGACTTTGTGATGCTATGAAGTTTCCTAAATGATCAACTGGGACAAACGTGAGTAACGAGAAAACATCTGAAGTGATGTAGGTCTTCAGCTACGCAGTAGATCTTAAAATGTTACACGATGTTGTAAATGTCCTCATCTGCATGAAAAGAACACGGTAAAAGCCAAATAAGGTAGAAACCAGGAGTCCACAGGGAGCTGAAATTATGTGAGAATGTGTTGAACAACTGATTGTCAACAAAAGTGATTTCAAAAGTCTTTTTGTTATATATGGGTGTAGGGAAAAAATCCATTCAGTGATATAATCATAATATTTTATTTAGCGATACTTGTATTAATTTAAAGCAAAATACTTATTAATTATTTAAGATAAAACATAGTTTTACATCCTACGGTCTTACTTTTGTTTTCCGCTTAAGCCCCCGACCACTAGATGGCAGCAGAGCACACTGAGCCTCTTTGAGCAGATCTACACCGCGACCAAAACAACAAAAAAAACAAAAGAAGCAGCTTGGATCCAGGATCGATTCCGTTTTTTTCAAATTTTTTCGATGTACGCACATACCGGAAAATTTATTGGTGAAATTACATGGATTCTGAATCAGATAAGTTCCATTGATTGTTTTGTCATTTATGAAGAGCGTTTAAATTTGTCCACTAGGGGGTGATGACGTCATAGCATTACACCCTAATCCAGAAGAAGAAGAAAGTATGAGCAAATAACTGTGTTTTAGAAACACATGCAAATTGTTACTTTAAAATATATTTCATTAAAACAGTTTAGAAATGTAATTCCTGTAAGTTTATAAAGATGTTCATTTAGTCAGTAATGTTTTTTTAGGTCGACTGAGCATTAGCATTAGCTGCTTTAAGGGAAATCCCATTATTGGTTAGCACAACGTTAGCAGACTTTAGCTTTATGCGTTAAATTGATCTCTACTTTTATGGATTTATTATTGATTTATATTAGAACTATTCAGATCAATAAATCAAGTGTATTTACAGACTCCCATGTAAATAAAGCATCTTAGCCACATTGAAACGCTCTCCTTAACCCCCTCACTCTGCCTTATCTCACAGACATGATTCATGAAAGAGTTGGCTCTTTTTTTGTAATGCTCATACCTTTCACACTCTATATTTAGTAGTTTTTTTTTAAAAAATTGAACATTTGTTTTGGTAAAGTCTTGGGATATATGGCAATATATATTGTACCATGAAACACATATAGACATTTGCCAATACAGATCCTTAGTGATAAAACCAACACACTCTCAGTAAAATGCGTACATATTCCACGACTTTGCACTCTGAAATACTGTGTATAATATACGCCAAACACGCTTTTTGCGTGCATATGATACGCAATGGTAGAGGATGGGTTGCCCCGGCGTAATATATACGACTTTTTAGGTTTCGTTTTGATCACGTGGTCAGAAATCCTCCGGCTCTTTTCTAAATGACGTCGTTCCTGGTTAAGGTTAGGATTACGGTTATGGTTAGGGTTAGAAAAGCAAATTGGTCGTTTGTGGGGCTGTCTGTGATGCTCACGCCTCCACCAGGGGACTTGTCAATCGTGGAAAACACATTTAACACGTCTAGGACCGCGCGTATTATATGCACGCAAAAACCGGTTTTGGCATATATTAGTCACGGTATTTCACAAACCGTGGCATATGTACGCATTTTACTGAGACTGGGCTGGATAAAACATAAAACAAGTGTAGACCTAAAACATGTCAAATGTGGGTTACAGAGCTGCATTTTTGCAGCCATTAGTGAAAGAAAAAAGTCCATTAATCTATACTGTAGTAGTTCCTCTTTTATCACAAGATTTACTTTCTTAAAATAACCCAATAGATGAAATCTGCAAAGTATTTAACTTTATTTTGTACAATATTTATAGA
>NC_050523.1:19854417-19878939 GCF_002922805.2 Oryzias melastigma | reverse complement strand
AAAAAAAAAGACTCTGCAAAAACAGCGAAACCACAAAGATTTACCGTGTCATGGCGAGGGACCGCTAAAGACTTATTAGTGTTTAAGTGGATTTGTTTGGGGACTCAGACTGATACATTATACATTCACTGTAAAAACTAAGCCACAAGGAGAGTTGGAAAAGTGGATTTTGTGTTATGTCAGAACGTCTGAGGTTTTTATGTATTTATTTATTTATTTATTTTTTTTATAAATGTAGGGTTTCCCACCTATGTTCCAGATGCTTTCTTGGTGGAGCTACAAGACTCATGCTGCTTTTGATGGAGGCTCTGAGTTTTAACTAGATGACTAAAGAGTTTCATGTCAAATAAAGCAAACAATAGACCCCACTTCATAATGACTGTCAGTAGAATCACATGCAACTAGCTCTCGCTTAGTATTTTTAATTTATGCTAACAAAACAACAAAATTGCAGTTGTCACTAATTAACACGTCATCAAATGAGGGCAAAACCTGAAATATAAGTTACGTATACTCAGTGGCGGATCTACACGGGAGATAAGACTGAACAGAAAAGTGGACGGCCATTCAAAATGAAAATATGTATTTTAAACAATTGTGTTATTGTTATTAGTGCAGCAGTTATTTTAGCTGATGTGCTATTACTAATGTAAAATAGTTCCTAAAATATATGAAAACCAAAGGAATTCCTGAAAGATTTTGTTTTAATTTATATAGTTTTTTTTTTTTGCAATGCATAATAAGAAACTTACATTAAGGATTTCTCAATCTTTAATCTCCCCGTAGCTTTACTCCTACATACACTATCCTTTTCTTAAGTTTAAACAAATACATCACTTAGGATTTGTAGCTATCTAGTTGTTGTCTGGGTTACACAAACTAAGTTAAACCAATTCCTCCTTAATTTTGACTTAGAGAGCAGCACGGCTCCCTGGCTTTATTTAACTTTCACCACACTTTTTTTAAATCCAGATGTAGGAGGATTTAAGCGACAAAACTGGTAATAGAATTTCACACCTATAATTGCAGGTGTCTCATTTCTTGAAAAGTCAATTTTGACCAATTTTCTACCATTTTTTTTACTTCTTTTTAGCAAAAATGTATTTTTTTAAATGTTCTTTCATCACACTTCACTTTTGTGTCAAGTCTGACTTCATCTCAATAAAAAGTAAAGCTGTTTTCAAACCTGGTAATTATTTTTCGGGAGCATTTACTGTAATGTCAGAGTCAACTTCCTTCCTGACCATCACACAGACCCCCCATCATCAAGCTTTTTGAGTTTTTCTGTCCAGTTCTGCATCAGAAACTTCGCTGTTGTAACTTTTATAGCTTATAAACACATTTTAAACGGTTTATTTTAGGCTCAATTTGTAAGACTTTAACCTGCTCCCCCTGTCCAGTGTCTGCTCTGATAGATTCAGTGTTTATAAAGCAGCTAAAAACTCTTTTTTTATAAACTGTAAGTCAATTTTTTTGTTTGTAATGAATCTATATAACATTTTTTTATGTCTTCATCATTTCCTAACCTTTATTGCTTTTTGTCTTGAATAAAGCACTTCTATGAAAGAATTTCTATAAACTTTACTCACTTCTGCTTTGGCTCTGACAGTCTCATCTGCAGTGGGTTTAATTCCAGGAGTCACATGACTGCTTAGAGTCATTAATTGTGTTATATATTCTGTAATTACCTTCTATGTGTCCCCTATGGCTCAGGGGAACAGAGCAGCAGCTAATGGCCCTAATACTTCATGTTTGCCAAGCAGCTTCAATGACCAAAATACAAGATTGACCTGATTGTGTTACCTATTTAAGATAACAGAAAACCTTCAAAAGCAGCACGTGTGCGCTTTTATTGTTTCTGCACACTTTTCCATGAAGCTGTGTTGTTATCAGTTCATATGTTTGCTCTCACTATTATATTCAAAGGTTTATATTCATCATTGGAGCAGAGCGTCACTCAAGCAGCACATCACCTTCACATTTCAATTCTACAGAATATCAAAAGGATTTCTATTTTATTTCTATTCTTAAGCTCAAAATGGCGCTTAATTTTATTTTTTTCCACAGCTCAAAGAATTCATGCCTGTGAGTTATACAAATTGGAATGTTGTATTTAGGCCATGTGAATGTTAGCCGCTAGCAGCTCTGATCAATGATGAGTTAGCATCATGCTAACACACGTTTATTTTTGTATGCTTTTTACAGTTTTACTTTTCCTAACGGGGAAATTAATCTTTAGATAGATAGATAGATAGATAGATAGAGTACTTTATTAATCCCGAAGGAACTTACAAAAATCCATCCATTGCTCCAAACACACACACACAGGCAAGTTCAAAGTAAATAAAGCAAAAACCAGCTATAAACAGGTTAGATTAAAAGCATTAAAATTATGGAGCTGTTAAAAGCAATTAAAAGTGTTAAAATTGCTGTACAAATAAATAAATAAATAGATAAAATAAATAAAAATGGTTAGAAGACCAGAAAACATGATTCTCCTTAAGGTTTGTTCTGCCAAACTGGACCCAGGTCAGGGAGGACAGAATAACTTCAGAAGAAAATTCTATGCAAGCGCGTCTAAACACGTTTTATACGTACAAAAGGCACTACCAATTTAAGTCAGGTTAGAGTTTAACCATTCAGGGACTTGAATTTGTAGTGATGTATGGATGCCGTCCCTTCAAATTCACGGAATTGCCAGCCATTTGTAAATGGATTAGGAAAAAAAATGTGGTTTGTGTCCAGTTAGAATTCTATGACACCAAAGCTATGTCCAAATCCCCCCCCTACTCACTATATAGTGCACTATGTAGTGCGTTCACCATTTTCTAGTGCTGTCTGAATCTACTAATTCCAAAATCAAGTGCACTCGAAATTTACCACAAGTCTTTGCGAAAAACTAGCGTGCATCAGTGCTCGCTTGATTAGTGAAAATAGACCACAATGCATTGCAGTCGAACAATTTTAAACAAAAACACATATTTAAATGTAATTTTTGAAAGAAACATCCACAATTTCACTATCAGAAGACCGTGGAGTCATAAACGAACACTGAAATGTTCATATTGATTCGATTTTGACTTTGTGAAATCGGTGACGTCACATCCGGCTTTTAGAAAAACGAAAGAATGTTCAATAACACGCATATAAATCTCTAGTGTGAACATAACTTCACACAGCAAGGTCCCAACCAGGATTTGAACCTGGACTTTCTTGCTGTGAGGCAAGAGTGCTAACCAACTTATTCTCACTCCCAGCTTATCATATGTGGACGTATGGTAACCAGATACCAGTTCCTTATCCCAAGAGTTGGGAATCAGTGGTTTAATGGGGACAGCACATCAAACAACGACCAGTTGGGGACATCCCAAATGTCAAAAAGTGACATGAAGGGGGAAACCATACGTCCATGTATGACAAGTAGAAAGTGAGAATGTGTAGTGCTAACCACTACCTACATCATCATCCAGCCCATGATGCTGAATGCAAACTTAAAAAATCTTGCCTTTTTCCGTTTTTCTGTTTGAGTCACAGTCATTTCCACAAGTCATTTCCAAAACATGGAATTCTTGAATTGTAAATTGTCTCCATCATTCATCATAATGAAGGATAATTTGAAACTGAGCAATTTTCAAAAGGTCAATGTAATCAATATTTTCTACTGAATTAATTAGCCTTTTGAACTTCTGATGGCTTATTAACATAAACGGGATAAAAAATGTATTTCTGGCTACAAAAAGAAAACATCTGTAAGTTCACTGATGGACTGAAACATGTTCTTTGTGTCAGCAAATAGCTTGACCAGAGCTGCAACATGGAAGTCACATACAATTAACCCCAGAGAGACAATTTTCTTTAACAAAAAATAAATAAATAAAAGATCCCAAATTAAAGCCATTTTATCTTAGAAGATTATAATTGATCTATTTAAAGAAACAAAAAAATTAAAACTCTGAAGGAGTTTCACTGTCAGGATCAGACCAAGTTAACCCCTTAAAGCCTGAATTTATTTCCAGCTATTAAAAAAAATCTATTATGGTTTTACTTTAATGCTAAATTAAAGTAATTTTGGAGCAAATGTTGATGCATTTTTGTATCAATAGGTGTCAAAGGATTAAGCTCTGTGTTTCTTTTTAGTTTGTGTTTTTCCTTCTTATGTCTTCAAGCCCTCTGAGGAAACAATCTCTCCATGTTAAGCCTGACATCACTTTTGGGCGTCTCGTGACAGAAAATGGGTTGACGGTTTTGCAGATCAGCCGACACAAAGTCAGAAAGATGAGAATCAATGATGCTGAGCACCCACGAAACAGCTTTGGATAAATGAAACCGAGGCTGAAGAAAAAAAAAGGTAATATGAGGAGCTTTGTCTCCCTTCACATGCTTATCTTCTTCCCTCATGCTTTGGTGTTAGATGATGTTAACCTGAACAGGTTTTTTTCTGTTATTTGCAAATGTATTTTATTTTAAAGTCAAAAACTCTCCTTTTTACAATTATGTCTATTTTTGAGTTAGATGTGGTGGAGAGGATCCAGTGGTTTTCCAAATTAAAATTCCCTTCAGAATAAGATTAAAAAATAAAATAAAATAAAATGTTCTTTTATCCCTTCAACCATTTTATCCCTTTTGTTAATATGTTTTAGTTAATTTGGTCATTTATGTTTAGATTATTTAATTGGTGTCTTACTTTTTAGAGCCAAAGTTCATAAATCATAGAAATTATATTTTTTATGAATATACTTTACATAATTTAAGAACATAAATTATACAAAGTCCTTAAATTAAATAAACTATGATTGCATTTACATGCATAGATTTTTTAAAAACAATTGGATTCTAAATTATTATCTTTTAGTAAAAGTATTAAACAAAAGAGATGGTCTACCAAAGTAATAATAATGGAAAGTCTGGTATTTTGATCTTTGACTCAACTTTCTCGCATTTTAATTAAAGTAAATCTGCTTCAGTTGGAGGATCTTATTTTATTTTGAAATGACTTTTTAATGTGCAGCTGTCAAATTAGCTTAAAATTGTGATGTACGGCAATATAGCTATTATTCATTTATTATAAATATTTAAATACTACATTTCATAAAGAAATGGCCACAAAAACAATATTTTTTTTTTTCTAAAACAGTGACTTGGATCTTTACAGTTCTCGCTGCGTTTTAAGAGTTTGCAAATGGCTCTTTAAGCATTAAAGGTTGTACACCCCTGAATTAGGTTATTGAAAGTTTCATTAGTCCTGATTGAAGACTGAAGTTCTCTGACTTTCTCATTCATTTTTGCATTACTACACTTTCAGAACGTGCAGCTCAGACCACAAAATTTATCTCAAGGTGAACATCCTCATATTGGAATAACCGGAATCTTGTTGTTCACATGTGCTTTTCCAGATTTCAAAATAAAGCTCTTAAATTATTCTAAAAGTCTGCCTCATTCTGGATTGGTAAGCAGTCCTTTTCTCCTAGATGTTGTGTTAGCACACTCTTCTAGATCGATAAACACTTTTTTCTTTTTGCGTGGATGAGCTCGCCCTTCCTGATCCTCAGTTAATCAAGTGTATTTGATTAGCAACACCTGGCTCCTAATTACCCTCATTATTTGTGTGCAAGCCGTGTGGGTTTAGCTGCTTTTTTTCTTTAAGGTTTTGGCTTGATTTGGCTCACTACATAATGACTAGGTGTAATGCATGACTTGTTTTCTGTGAAACCTAAAACTTAACATTAAAAGCTTTTTTTATTATTTAATATTGTGTAAAACAGCAGAAATCTAGTTTTATGAATGCAGCTGGCCAACAAAATTTATAGGAGCTAAAAGTTACTACTGTTAAATGATAAAATCAGGTGATAAACGTTAAAAGAAGCTGTGAAAAATTGAGGTTAATTAAAAAGCAAAGCGATTTATCAAGTGAATTGATAGGAGGAAGGCTGATTTAATAAAATAGATGCGATTTGATAAATGCAAGAGCCAAGTTTTAGCATTTCGTGATGTCTCACATTCATTAATTATTGTTTACGGAGCAAGCTGGCCATTTATCATTTAAGAATGAGCTCCGACGACCTTTTTTAAAGCGTCTATTTTTAAAATTACCTCTGAAGAAATACCATCTGTCCAGGCTTATGAACTATTTTATGGCTTGACAATTTGCAGGAAATCGTCTAATCTTGAGGTTCTTTTGAGGACGGAAGATTTTCTGTTGTAATGCAACTTACAACTCACTATTATGTCACTGGGACACGAAATACACAGTGTCTTGTCAGGAAAACGACTTTGTCATTATCATTAGCACTTTTTTTTTTTCAACAAGTGAAGAATGGCAGATCTTTGCACTAGAATGTGGAGGATTTAAGGCTTGTAGGATGATGCAAGTCTTGAAGTTTCAGAGCATAAATGTGTTAAGTGCAGCTGAAAGGCCGGATCTTTGTCATTTTCCTTATTAAACCGTTAAATAAAAATGTGAAGCATGTGTTGTATACAATAAAAAGAAGACAAAAAAAAAAACAAGTGTTAATCACACTTTTTTAAGTATTTCGGCCTTGTATCCATTTTAAAAGTGTGCTTTTTATTCTAATGTTTGCATGTTTTTCATGCTCATTTTTCCTCATGTTTTTCTGGTGATATTTTCATTTTGGATGCTGATCTAGTCTTTGACATATTTCTCTTTTTCTTTAGGTCTTTTATATTAGGAATACTCCAGTCCTTGAGCAATAACAATGGTATTTTTCTAAGTGTGTCTAGTTCGTGCACGCATCTCAAAATGATTCAGATCTGCTGCATTATATTTAAGAATCAGTTGGAAAAATATGGCACGCTGCAATGTTATAAAAACATGTATTTGAAGTGCATTTAGATTTATAATTTGTTAGATAATTGCTTTGCTTTTTAAAATATTTTTTTCTAAATTTACAGTATACTTTTCTTAATAATTTCTTTTTCGAGCTGTTTTTGTTAAGAAGTTGAAATCTTTTTTTTTGTTATTTTTTAAATATATAACATTTTTCAATATTTTTTTTTCAAATTTTTTACTACATATATTAGGGTAAGGGATGGGTAATCAATTAAAAAGATTTAACTAATTAATTGCAAACCTGGAAAAAAAATTATCTTAATTAATTTGTTTATTTATTTATTTATTCATTTTTTTGTTACAGTATTAGCCGACCATTTATCTGCAAATAATCCCAATATGAAATCCAACACAGAATTATACATTTAAAACGTTTATTTTTGCTTAGTAATATCAATAGATAAAAAAAATATATATATTAATCAGAATCAGATTAATCAAGCTTCTGTGTTGTAATTAATCACTATTAATCACTATGTTTTACTAGGTAAATTTTATATGATAATTTGTAGCTTTTAAACAAAAACGGGCCAGAGAGTTCATAAAAAAGTTACTCCAAAAAAACCCTGAAAACCACAAAAAATAGAATGAAAAATGCACTTAAAAGAAATATATTGAGTACAATACGCTTCCATACTATTAGTATTAAGACAAAAAAATAAAAGAATTGATTATCGAGCTAAATTAAGCTCCATCGTGTGTGTCTGTTTAAAATGTACTCCTCATTTTGAGTATATGCCACAGCTTAAACTAGAACTGAGAGATGATGTCTGTGCCTGAATTTGCCACTTAGCAAAAACCCTTTCTACCTGGACAGTGTCACTGACAAGTGCACTGACATTCTCAGTGAAAAGCACTCATTAATCCTTGCAGTCAATGGCAGCTTCTCAGCACCAGGAATAGGGAGATTATTTTCCCTCCCTTACCAGGTAAGGCACAGACTTATGTGACTGTCTCCGCTGACTTGTTTAAGTTGACATGCATGACTTGCACCATACATTATGTCTCCTCACTGGTGATGAATTTCTACCCCGCTGAAGATGCTCTCGCTCACCCCAGAGGTGAGGGAAGAGGAGGAAAAACAAAGCACTTTGCCCGGCTGACACCAGACAAACTGACATCAGATGGAGCCTCGTGTTCTGCCTCCGGGCCCTGCTGGGTTGAGCAGCTGTCAGTCGAGTCGAGGACAGAGCAGAGAAAGCCCCAGGTTTCCAAACAAACACATGGGCAGCCAATCGGAGCAGTGCAGCTTCTGACGCTTACTTATTTTCAACTTAAAACCTTTGCAGAAACAGCTGCTGTGTCTCGTTTTCTTTGGTAATTGTTGAGATGAAGAATGTAATGTTTCTAATGAAAAGTAGTTAGGAATGTTTCAGTTTTGGAACAAAGCAAATTAGGAATTGACAAGCAGCATTTGAGTTTGTATAAATTGTTAATAACTGTTGGAGAATATTAGCCTTTAAGCTGTTGGGACATTAACACAAAGTAGTTTAAGAGCTACATTCACACCACCCTTGGCAATGCAAATGTCAATAAAAAGTCTATGTTAGCATGTGTAACTGCACATTTCAGTGATTAAAACCACGCACATTTTTAAAAGGAGTTTTTCAGAATAAACTATATCCATGTATATAATCACATATTACCATTATTTATAAAATGAGAGTTATTTTTGCAAACTCTATTCACAACTTGATTTATGAGGCACCGCCTTTAACTCCTTGAGGGTGGCACCTACTTCATGACGTCAACCTAGAGCTATCCTCGTCAGCGTGTCATCCATGGGAAAAAAAAATGGAAAAAAAAAAACAAAAAACTATTTTTTTTATTGATGTACATACAGTGCAGCTCGGGCATTTTCCCCAAAATTTGGGACAGACCGAATGGTGATGGCTAATTGGTTCAATTTAATGTGAAATTTGGTCAGAAAATGTAGACAAGACCAGATGAACATTCCAGGATTTATTAAAATAATGAGAGCATTGTTCTGATTAGCACTGGCTGTCAACGTTTCTTTTCTCTTTAAAGCTTCATAATCACCGTATCAGAAATCCTTTTCAGGCGTACCTTTCTGCCTTTGCTTAAAATCTACAATTAGACCAGTTCTTCTAATTTGTCATTTTCTTTTTCCACCAGGACATAATCTGCTCCCTATCTCTACCTGGAAATAATCTGCTCCCTTTTCCCACAAGGATATAGTTCTCTCCCTTTCTCCACCAGGAAATAGTCTTCTCCCTTTTTCCATCTGGAAATAGTCAGCTTCCTTTTTCCACCAGGAAATAGTCTGCCCCCTTTTTCCACAAAAACATAGTTCTCTCCCTTACTCTACCAGGAAATAGTCAGCTCCTTTTTTTCCACCAGGAAATAGTCTTCTTCCTTTCTCCACCAGGACATAATCTGCTCCCTTTCTCCACCAGGAAATAGTCTCCTCCCTTTCTCCACCAGGAAACAGTCTGCCACTTCTCCCCAGCCGTCTTCTCAATATCACCCGTCAGCTTGTGCCATTCTCGGATACATTCAGGATCCATCCCAACATGTTGTACCGATTCCTCACCAGAAGTTTCTCCATGAAGTTTGAACACTAAATTGAATGAGTGTTTCTTTGCCATCGCTAAAAACTGGCTCACAACACTAACAGCCGGCGTCTGCACGACTGTGCTCGAGCCGGAGATGGGGGTCTCACACAGCAATCTCATCACCACTAGCTGCACTGCTTTAACATTTTGCACCAAGACTCCTTCAACTGTAGGTGGTGGGCATGCGCTACTACCCTTCCTCCTTATCCAGCATGAACACCATGGGCTAATTTATACTTCAAAACTCACGTTCATTGCGTTCTTGAATGTGTGTCACATGCCCAGTATGTCTCTAGCTTTAAAGTCACATATTTCGTGACCCAAAAGCCTATTCTTAGAGTTGTCAAGGTCATTGCTCACTGTGGTCAACATGAATTTAGGTGTGAGGTGAAAGGTGTGAAACTGCCAGGGGAAGAGAGTCAAGACTGCATTGTAAGTGTTAGACAGGTGAGACCTAAGGCCACCTCCTGTGTTTGGAAGATTCTCTCTCCACCTCGCATGCATCACTTATTTCACTTCCCTCCAAAAGTATGGAGCTTCTCTGTCAAGAATATGAATAACGCTGTCCTCCAAAACGTTTATTTTATCTTTGAGATGCAAGGGGACTATTGATTCCTGATCTCAGGAGCTGTCCCTTCCATGCTGAGTCATGACTGTGTGGCTGAGTGCTGTATTTGTCTTTTCTCTAAGGTCTGAACACTCCTCACTGCTCTGGATTGCTGAAATACTTCTCTGAGGCTTAGGTCCTCTTTCATCAGGACTGGACATGTTTCTTACAGAAATATTTAGGGGGGTGAACCTCCTTCCACATTTCATATTCAAACTACAACAGTAAATTTGTTTACACGCTCACAAGAATTAAATAACTGCAAGTAATCAGATATATGCAAATTGACTCAGGAAATGTAATAATTGGACAGTTCCGGGCTACATGGGAGTCAATTATTTGATTTATTTTGAAAAACTGCAGTATGTGCTGATGTAATTTTCAGACTTTCTGTTATTTTAAAAATCTCCACTATTCTGTTTCTCAAAAACATCACTGCACCTTATACCAAATCTTTAACTATGCTGTTCTCCTCCAGAAAGAAATAGCAGTTTCCTTGGTTATGTAATCCAAGACTCCAACATTTTGTTACGTGTGTGCACACTCAAAACTATGAAAAGTATTACATGTCTAAACGTATTGGATTTTCAGAGAAGATTCTGCATGTATATTACTTGTGTAGTAACTTGATGGATCAGATGATGATCGGATAGGGTTTGGATGGAAAAGGCTTTACTTTGTGTTCTTGGTGGTTCTTGATCCCCAAAAGACACGACTTATGATTTAATTTAGCATCAGAACTCACAAAAATAAAACAAGATATATTGTTTGTAGATTTTTTTTGCATATAAATGCAAACATTTGTAGTCATCACTCTTCATTGACTTTTTTATCAGTCTCTTTGTTGAACACAGAACCAGATTCTTAGAAGTTCTGTATCAAATGTAAAAAAAACAATGACGATTGGTTATTGTGGTGCTGGTCTCATTTTACACAACTGGCTTTGAATTACTTTCTCATTATGCCCATCATTGGGACAGAATGAGCGGTATTGTTGTGAGCCAGGTGTATTGTCTAAGTATTGGTCCTGTGTAACACCAAATCACTACTACTGCCTCACCAAGACTTTTAAAGATATCACTTTCCATGTATTTGTGCCCTGCGACAGACTGGCGACCTGTCCAGGGTGTACCCAGCCTTCGCCCTTCAGTAGCCGGGATAGGCTCCGGCACCCCCGCAACCCCGAAAGGGACACAGCGGTCAAGAAGATGGATGGATGTATTTGTGTGTGAGTCTGTCTGTGTGTGTTGTTAACATTTTAGCACCAGAACTGTCGTGAGAAACATTTAAATAACACATGCACTTTGACCAACTGCAACTCTTTGACCATTTATACAATTAGTGGAAATCAGCAGATTCTGAGAAAAGTTGCTTTTCAGATCAGCTTTGCACTAACAAGCAGCACATTACTGCCATAAAGTCCTGCATGACGCCCATGAGATTCTATCTTTGTGATAGAATCATTTGATTTACGTTAAGTGCATAAAACATCTCATTACTGTAAATTGTTGCATATCTGCAAAAGGCTTCTTTTCTCTCCCTCAGAAACCTCTGGAATGACATTAGTTGGGGAAACAATTGAAGAGTTATGGTTGTCAAAAAAGTGTCAGTGTTATGCAGTGAGACACGCTATTCACTCGTTACTTTTAGTTTTACACCACAAGAATGTACTTTAAGGAAATCTCACAAGCCTGATGATGAGGTCTTTTTTTTTACAAGATAACCCGATTTTACCGTGTTATTTATTAGGGCTGTTACAATAAACCAATTTATTGATTAATTGATTTACCTAACATGATCTATTTGTGTGAGGCATTTTTATATAAAATTAATCGAACTGACTTAAACCATTAAAAAAATATATTTCAAAAAGAAATAAATTGATTAATTGTTGTTGGAAAATACCATTTGGATTTATGAATATAAAATGTGAATGGATTTCACATTAATTCCTGTTTGCTTGTTTGTTTGTACACATATTTATTTTCTCTCGATTATCTTGCAAGAAATATAAGGAATCTGAAAAACTTCACCTGCGTTGTTCAGTAGCAGGTATTTATCTGAGTCACATTGGTTGAATTTTTGGCTATAAATGTCCTGGATCCTTTTTAAGTCAGTGAATCTAATTAAAATTAATCAATATTGACTATAAATCAGATCGGCAACCACAAACTGCGACATGAATCAAATTGTTAAAATGAATTGTTACACTCCCATATTTATCATATTTCCTGATTTTATCACTTGCATTATGCAATATTTTTTGCATTCTCAAAGTGAAAATACTTTTGTGCACACAGTGTATATCATTTTAAGATATATAATAACATGTGTTTTATAGGGAATTATCAGACTACACTTTGAAAACACATATTTTGAATTCAATATGGCTTTTTTCCTCTTTGGAGCATTTCAAATTTTAAACAAATACAGAAAAAAAAGCATAAAAACCAAAACCGTCACTGATGATAAATATTACTGTATGGAAGACTGATTTTATCAAATAAACTAAAGCAGGACAAAGGACATCAGCAATAATATGTTGGGCACTAGAGTTAAGTGAGTAAACGTGTGTTTTTTTTTTGTTTTTTTTTGTTTTTTTAAGTGGTAGTGGATTAATACAATTTTCAACTAATTATCCAAAAGATCTCCTTAAGTTTATTGAAAAATCCAATGTAAGAATCTTTTTTTCTTTGCAATTTTTGAAAAAAAATAAAATAAAACATTTGTAAAGTCAGGATTTATGTTGCATAGAACCATAAAAGGATAAACTCACAACAATCATATATAGCATAGTGTAATTAGAATTTAGATGTTATGTTGTACCTTTACATCTTTTTCAAAGAATTACAGAAATATATTTTTTTCACCCAAGTTAAACGAAAGAGAAACTTGCACAACACACACTCATACGGAGCTGGTAGCTCACTGTCTTCCCTTTTCATTTGGAGGCAGACATGCAAGGGTAAATCAATAGTCATGGAGCCCCTAACTGAGCCTGTCTAGGATTGTTTTGAACAAAATAGATAATATCTGCTACTGAATAATTTTACGCCACTGCTGACTTTGATCAATATCTTGGCTAAAGCAAGTCAACAAAATTTCACTTTTTCAAGTCATAGAAATGAATGTTGCAACAACACTTAGTCTTTGAAGTGAAGACTAAACTTTTATATGAGCAATTCCAATTTGTGACAGTAAAAATTGGATTCGTTGGATTATTAAAGCAGTTGTCACTTGCAAACTATAAGTTGTGCCTCTGGAAAAAAAGTAGATAAAAATGACAAAAAAGGTCTTCAGTCCTCGTTCCAAACTGTCTCAAAATCTCACCTACTGTATCTCGAGAGGCTGCCTCCAAAGGCCATAAAAATCCACGGAGCCAAGTATCAAGGGAGGCACAACCCCCTTCTAGACATAGAATAGTCACTCTGTATTCCTCAGATTCAGTCTAGCTAATCTTTCATACACCAAAAACCCAATAAAGAGTCATCATCAAGTCATACGCCCAAAAACCATAGCCCAGATTGATGGGCTGGTTCCTAAACCCTACATAGCATCGGGGTAAACAACCAAAGTCAAAGGTGCAAGATAAGTATTTTCCAGATCATGTCTAGTTTCAGAACAATGGAAGAAAACTAATGCATAAGAACTTGATACTCTGATATCAGAATACAAAATTCCAAAAATAGTCCAAAGTGATGGGTCTACCATACATAAGACCCCTTTTAAGTCAAAACCATCATTACATCGTTTTGTTTTCTTGACATAATGCTAACATTGTATGAGCCATACAAGTCAACAGAAGTGAGACCATTTCTTTATATCTGACAAACACACAAAAATGCACTTAAGGGGCGCAGGACAATGATGGAAACTTAAAGGTGTGTTTGCTGCACAGGAGTGCATAGCAGAGACAAATTGCGAGGAAAACTGCTGCGGCTGTGATTTCCCCGTTGAAATGTTCTGCAATGTTGAATGTCAGGCTGCCTGCTTTGATTGATTATGTTGCCTTTTACCAGATTGTCCCAGTGCCCCATCACTACCCAGAGGAGGGTATGCATGGTAATACGGCGAGCCGGGTGGTCTGCCACTTCTAAAGATTATCACTGGCTTTTTTTGGTCTCTTGTCTCCCTCTTGATCATCGCTCGTCATTTTTTGCATATTAAAGGTTTGCGTTTGCTCTTTTCCTTCTCCCTGTCTGTGTCCCCTGCAGACAGACACATGTTTATACAACATCCACCTGCTGAGATCAGACATGCTGAATGTTGCGTGGAGAATCCCTCTAAAGGCCTTCATTCCTCGCCCTCGGGAACACGCCCACCGTAGGATGGCTCTGAACTTTTCTGCAATGCAGCTCCTCACTGAAGCGGTGAAAACTCTGATGACTCACCCCTGGCCTGCTCACCTCTCTACTGGAGCCCATCTCAGAAGGCTATAATGCCTTAATAGTTACCCAGCAGGTGTTACACACAGGACAAGGTTCTGTGTTACTATTTCTATTCTTGATATGGATTAGCTTGAGGTTGGACGGCGGTTCAAGGTGACATCCTTAAAACCTATGGATTTCCCTCCTTCGTTTTTGTTCCTTTTGAAGTCGGCAATCTGCAAACAGTCAACGCTTAATTACATACACATAATAATCTGCTAATTTTCGAGCTGAGCCACAGCTGCATTAATTGTTCCCATTGATTAAGCTGCAGCACATTAATTATTCTACATGAGTGAGTTGTTGCTTCATTGATTTGAAAAGCATAACAGGGAAAGAGGTTGGGAGAACTTACAATGGTTATGTGCACTGTTGGTGGCTAATTATACACCCACACTGGATAACTGAGGATGCCTGGAGGTCCAACAACTCATGTGATATATGAACTACTTCTCTTAACTTCTGGAGTAAACAATTGACATCCTAATTGTACTTTATTCCTTTTAAAATGACTTCGGAAACATATGTGTTAAAAACACTAATTGTTTTGAAAATCTTATTTAAAAAAAATCATTGCTAGTTCAAAATAGCATTAGTAAAAGGAAAAATGAAACAACCAAAAGTTACGCTAAGTTTTCTTTTCTTATAAGTATGACATGAAGTGGTAAAAAAGGCACATTCGTCTGACCAAAAGTGGTCTTTTTTTTCTCAAACAATGGAAATCTGGAGAAAAAAATAGGCTAACAGGGTTAAGGTTAACTCTAAAGCTGCAGAAACACCGGACATGTGACACGCGTACAAGAACACAGTAAACACAGGTTTCTGTACATCCATTTAACCCATGGTGTTCACACTGGACAAGCAGTATTCTTTTTGTACTATACTGTTTACTAGCGCATGTCCACCACCTATAGCTGGAAATAGGGGTGTGCCAAAATGTCGATTAAGCGATATATCACGATGTTTAGTTCTGCGATTGATTCTCGATGGGTTCTCACCAAGTATTGATCTTTTATCTTCTTTTTAAGAAGCTATAAAATGTTATATTAGTCATCCTTTGGTGAGACGTTCCTATGGAGGTAGATTGGGGGTGCGTGTCACACCAATGTGCCTGACTGCTGCTTGAATTCTTTAATTTAAGTTCTGCTGTTTACAACAATGTTGCAGTAAGTAGTGGCACTGCTGTTCATGTTTACTTTTATTAACACCGAATCTTACAGATAACTCAAATTCATTTGGTGTCAATGTATGTCAAAGACATAGTATTACTGATATCAGCAATGTTGCACAAAAGTGTCTATTATTTGTTGCACAAAATAAGACACAAGTTGTTTATTATATGTTTAAAATATGTGTTCTTCTATATATTGTGAGTTATTAGAGATGATTTTTACCAATTTTCACAGTATCGTGATATCATGAGCCACGTATTGTGTATCGCATCGTGTCGTTAGTTACTCAGCCCCAGCACTAGTTTTAAGAGACTTGGTGTGGAATGTTGATGTGGTGCAAATCTGGTGAATCTTGCCCCAGCCTTTTTCCCGCACAGCTCTATACCGAGATATGAAAGACTTGGTGTCATAGAATTCCGGTCAGGCAAAAACCAGAATTATTAACTTCTCCTTCAAACGGTTGGGACAAATAAAAGGACATCATCCATACGTCACTTCCAAGACTGAGTCCCTGATTGGTCAAGTTTGACCCGGCTTAAGATGTAAAACGTTCAACAAGCGTGCGTTTTGTACGTAGAGGGCAAAAACAGACGTGGAAACGTTGCGTAACTACGCTTTACTACAAGTTTTCAACGCGGAAGCCAGAAACATAGTTTGGTAGACTCGCAGCAACACAGAACTGTGCACTAAACACAGACATAGAGAGAGAGAGACAGGTGTAATGGAATACCAAAAGTCAGTTAAAATCAACATAGAGGCAAGTTCTGTTCTCAGAAGTGTAACTTAGTTTGAGATTTGATAGATATAAATCCAGCTTCATAAATATAGCTGTACATTTGACTTTGAGCTATAGCATAGATAGACCACATGTGTTCTAACTTATCTTTGTGTCATTTGTTCATACTTTGCACACGGTTATTGCTTTAAAAAATATAGTTGCATAAAAGACAAGAGGATCTTATTTGTGTTCAGCTGTTTTTTCCTTAAGAATTTGTATAAGAGTGGAAAACATTAAAATAAAGTAACGTGTTGTGAATTACTTTTTAAAATAAGTAATGAGTAAAGTAGTTTAATTACAATTTCACCTTGTAAGTAAGGTAATCAGTTACTTTTTAGAAGTACTTTAGCCAACACTGCTTTTCATTGAAACTGGTAGTGAATGTCCACATGGTGGGAATGTGAAAAAGGACTTTCTCTCATGGTCTTAAATCCAAATATTCATGAAAAATAAAACTTTGAATTCTAAATATTTATTAGTTTTAGATATTATTAGAAAAAGTCCATATGTGTTTCATTATAAAAAAGGAAAAAAGCATGTCTGTTGTAGAAGTAATGATTTTGAGTTGGGGAAAATCTGAATAAGTGAAATGTGTTTTATTTCATTCCATGTATAGTTCACTTATTTATTATTCATCAGACCTAAATTTTCTTAATGGAAGATAAAGTGCTGGAATCTGACAATATATTAAATATTCAAGACCTGAATTTATTCAGCTGTAGCAGCAAAAGGAAACAGCCACTGGACTGAAAAAGAAACGATCAAACAGATAATCATGTTAAAGGTTTTGTTATGCCAGATCCAATTTGATTTGACTTAATCATGAAAATAAGATTTAAATTCCCAATTTATGGTTTACTTGTACATTTAGTTAATATCAAACTCCCGGCAGGAGACACATTTAAGTCTATTAGAGTAGCACATTCTTTAACCAGAGAAAATAAATCAACTTTGTGTAATACTTCCTAAACGAATAAACTGGACATCTAAAATGTTAATTTATACCTTATACGGACTTATCACTGTTGGTTTATCATTGCAAGATCAGTTTCTACCAGATTCTACCAAACAGAGATGGGTAGTTCTAATAAAAACTCTTTATCTCCTCTTTGTCTCTATTTTTCACGTAAGATCTGCATTTTGAAAACAGGTTTGATTTAAAATAGCATGTAGTTCCTTTGGACTTATCCAGTATCAGTGCGAGAGGTAGCTGTGCTGGAAAGTTCTCTCGTTTTTGCCTGTGGCAGCCGGATATGGCCTCTCTTGATAATTAATCAAGACTAGTTCTGGCATGAGCACGGGACTATTTTCTGCTAAAGGTGGTGACCCATAGACTAATAAGGTCCCTAGAGGTGAAGCTACATTAGAGAGTTGGAGGACTGAAATTTGAAAGCTTTCTCTCATCATGGTCTTTCCCTGGAAGGGGGGACAGCGACTAAAGACTCGCATGACTTTGATTTAACGCACATCACTTATTCAGTTTATTTAATTTCTTAGCCTGTTACCTGCTTTTTGTCTCTCTGTTCATGAATATTTTACCAAATGACATAAACAGATGACATTATTTAACAGAAATAATAATAAAAAAATGTTAGGAATCAGGGAAACATCTTATTTTTAAAATAATATTTAAATCTAATAATTTATTCAAAAAGGGAAATTAAGGTATAGGTTTAGGTATTATTTGTTAAGATTAATACCATGTTTCTTTTTTTTCACCCTTTAAAACCAGAGATTTCTCTGTTGACATCTCTGTAGATAACACATGTATACTGTGACTCTTTGACTGACGCAACCAACATGAATCTGCCAAATCTGACGTGGATTAAAGAAATGTTGCGTATTGGCTTTGCATTAATGTGCAACAGTTTGTAAGGGTGGATTAAGACTTGACACATTTGTTTTACCTAAAGTGATCCAGAGTTTGTTTTCCCCAATAATCGGGCACAAATTAAACGCACCCAAGCGGACTCTGGTCCAGGATCAGGAACCACTTTCAAGGTTTAGTTTTTGTTGTGCTGGTTTGTTTTGTTCTTTTTTCCCTCTCTTTGTCCTCTGCAGTCTTACCACTGGGTTTTGTTATTTTAGTTTGGGGTTGGATCTTGGTAGTCTTGCTTTGCGGGCCATGTTTATTTCTTTTGAGTAGTTAGATTTGTTTAGGCAGCCCTTAGAAGGGAGCTGCTCCACATGGCTGGGTCAGCAGTCTCCCTGACTCATTTTATGTTTGGCCAATGTTCAATTCAATTCAATTCAATTTTATTTATATAGCCCAATATCACAAATTCAATTTGCCTCATTGGGCAATCCTTTTGGTTTGTCTTTTTGTTTGAACCAGAAAATTAATAATTTCATTTTGTTCTTTCTTTGCAGGACACATAGTTTTGTTTATTTAATAGACTGTTCCTTTAACCCTTTCAGTTTTTAATATGTTTTTACTTTGATTCATATGTCCATTGGTCCTAGTATTTTAGATGTATAATTACTGTACCTTTTATGTTTGAATTTCAGTTTATTTTTTATGGTCTTGTTGTTTGGACCTTAAGTCTGTAATAAGTTATTCTATTCTATTCTATACTATACCCTTGGTGTCCAGTTTTCTATGTCATGTCCCCTTTTTCCATTTTCCTCTTGACTTGAGGCATGTGTACCTGTTGGGGACATAACCCCATGAGCCCAGGAATGTCAATCTTTCAGATTAAAACGAGCACAGCATATTCTTATTCTTAAAGAACCCCACTTGTTTACTGCATGTTAGGGTGTTTGGGTAGCTGGACGGCTCAGTGGGCTGGGTGTAGGGCTGCCACCCTACCTGGGTTCAATCCCCAGGGCGTGCATTAGGTCCTTATGCAAGCTCCTAGTCGCTGCTGCCTAACTGGGTTCTCCAGTGCCTTGTAAATACAGAGTTGTGTCATCTGGTGTAAAAACTCTGTCAAATCACCAGTGTAGTGAAAGTAGTGAATTCTGGTTTGCTGTGACAACCCCTTGTGAGATAAGGTGAACAGGGTTTTTAGGTCTGTGTTTTTTAGCCTTCGAGTTTGCTCTCTTATCAATGCTTAGTATAATATTTCTTCATTTTGTAAAGTTCCTGTTTTGTGGTTGACCTTACTATTTTTTAAACAATTTAAGCCATATTTTAACTTGAACTGCACAGTTTTTTTTTAATAATTAACAGGAAAAATATTCTTGTTTTAAGAGTGTAGAAACTTCAACTTTCACTGGCCATGTTTTATATACGCTCTTTATTTTTTTACTCTCTAACTGATACGCTATTTAGATAAATAACAAGTGTCCAGCATTTAGACAGTGTGTAATTGATGCATGTCAAATTCGTATGCATCATAAAAGACTAATGAGTGACTATGAGTATTTTAATTCTATGCAAATACTCATCTAACAGCAGAGAAGCTGCTTTAAGGTAGAGAAAAAACTTTAGTTTAAGCCATTTAGATTGATATATGATGGAATTAAATACTTTTTGACAATCTACACATTAACCAAATGCATATAATTAAAGGGACATTTTGTAGCATGGATTTGTCAAATATCCTTACAGAATAAATATGAGACTTCAGTCTTTCTAAGCACAAATAAACTGATTCTCAAAATACAGGTTGACTCTGTTACAAAATCAAAAATGAAAAAGTTGCAGATGAGCATGACCTTGACTATTCTGCAGGGAAAAAAAATATTGTGCCCATCCACATGGGTGAGACAGGGAGAACTTTGGAAAACCATTTTCACCCAGCAAAGTCCTCTGCTGCAGGAAGGTAACTCTACTCTGTATTACGTAACAAGGAGACCATATATCATCCTTGGCAGAAGTGCCACAGAGTACTCTGGGCACCAGCTTATCTCAGGTGAACAGAAGGACTGTGGACATGTTCTGTGGTCAGATGAATCCATGTATCAGCTTGCTTTGGGACAGGACGAACACGGAATCGCACCTGCCAATTCTGAGAAATGCCACCCAAGGTTCAGAAGTAAATATTGCAAAAATCTCAGCGTTATTTAAAGTAAAATTTTAGGGAGTCACTTATTACCATCAAAGTGACATCTTCTGGTTTGTGGCAGCAGATCAAGGCTTTTCATCATTCTGTGCTCTTACAATGGAGTAGCTGCAGGTGAAGAGCAGACTTGTTTGACCTGCCTGCCTAACATCATATTCCTACTGAAGATGAATGCTGCTTTACTGAAAGGAGAAAAGGAAAATGATGACAGATGAGAAGTGAAAATGTGTATTCAGCAAATATGGAAACCACAACCTGTGTAATGACCCCATGCCAAGATTTTCTTTGATCAAACTAAAACTTTTTAGGGTATACTCTGTTTAAGATGACAGGTTTGTGATCATTTTCCATCTTCTTTTTTTACTTTTTAGCGCTCAATACTTGGCATGCGTCGAAGGATGACTGCAGGCTCAGCCTTCCTGAAGCTGGGTTAAATTAATGTCCATCCCCTCGCCAATTTTGTTGAACTTTGAATTTGATCATTTTTATAGTATTTTCTTAACCGTTTTCAAAGAAAATGTATTTATTTTTTGCTAGGAATGATCATATGCACATTTGAATACTAAGCACAGTGTGTACAAAAAGTAAATTGTTCTTTTACTTGAACTACATGCTGAGTTTTACCTGTCTGATAAGACAGCATGGCAGATATAATTGCAGTGTACCCAGTTTGTTTCTGACTAGGTTCTGCAGATGTAAGAACCACAAGTAGATCTGAAAGTACTTTAGTTCCCTACCATGAAATAATCAATAAAAACAGGGTTTAAAAATCAACACTGTATTAAACTGGTTGAAAAAAATAACTTTAAAAAATGTACTATATACATTTATTTCCATTTCATTGAGGTGAATATGTATTTGATCCCCTAGAAACCATTAAGAGTTCTGGTTCACACAGACCAGGTAGACTCTCCTAATCAACCTGTCACCTGAATCAAAGACACCTGTTTGAACTAATTACCTGTAGAAAAGACACTTGTCCACAGAATCAATCAGTCAGACTCCAAACTCTCCAACATGAAAAGACTAAAGAGCTTTCTGTGGATTTAAGGGAGAAGATTGTAGACCTGAACAAGATCGGAATGGGCTGCAAAACCATCAGCAACAAAATGGAGGGTAAGGTGACAACTGTTGGTGTAATTTTGCCAAAATACAAGAACATGAGCATCAATCTACCTGTAGGTCTGTGGCTCCAAACCAGATCCTCCCTGGTGTTGTTTCCATGATCATAAGAACAGTGAGAAATCTGCCTTAAACAACAAGGCAGGAGTTAGCTGATGATCTATAGCTGGAATCACAGTCATTAAGAAAACCATTGGGAATACTTTACATTCCTATAGTTTACTAACTACTAAATCCAAGAGTTTGCATCTTCTGTGCACATGTTCCTGTACATTACTCCCTTGGAAGGTCAAAGTGGGAAAGACCTCTGAAAAGGGTGGAGAATAAGAAAGCAAAGATCCTGTGTGACATTTATATACAAATAGACAAGACGGTAATGGCAAAACAAACAGACATTGTAATGGTGGATAAAGAATCAAGGAATATCATGGTTGATGTAGCAGTATCAAGTGATGACAAAAGCAACAAGAAGGAACATGGGAACCATTAGAGAAGGTCTGAGAAGTGAAAGGGACAGTGGTGCCTGTTTACAGTAAAAGTTGGGTCATCTGGACCCCACAAGACAGCACACTGAACTTTGTTTTTCTGCAATTTTTATCTTCACTGGTGTCCATGGCGGGCATAAAATCCTGTCCATCTTTGTCACGGGAAGGGATCACACATCAATATAAAGGTGGGGTCATCTAGACCCCATAAAAGACCACAAGGTTAAGGTGCCAGGTCTCTGGTAGAGAACCAAAGCTTTGGGCTGAGAAACTGTCTGCAGAGTGTAAGAAGGATATTCTTCTTTATTTGTTTTATATCAAATAAATATTTTATTTTATACGAAATAGTGGTAAACAACATTTTTAACATGTTTATTCTAATGATACAATGTTTATGATTGAGTCAAAATTGAAGAGTTTATCAAAGTTATGCAATTCTACATGTGATAAATATTTGTGAGGCTATGATCAAATAATGGAAAACAATATACATGTTTTCAATGAAAAAAATCAGATAAAACCCTTTTAGATGATTGTTGATCAGTTCTTAAACAATGTGAGGTAACTTGCTTGTCTTTTCAGAACATGAAGATTGAATGAAAAACCATTCAGAAACTTTTCTTAAGATTATCAAATTAGAGTTTTTTTTATGTGTACTATAATTTTTGACTGTAATACTGTTTTTTTTAATGAAAAATACTGTAAACTATAACCCTTGTGCTCTCGCATGGGGTCCAGATGACCCCACCCTTATATGTATGTGTGATTCCTCCCATGACAAAGGTCGACCAATCAAAATAAATAATATCTGGAAAAAAAAAAAGTTCAGCGCGGTCTTGTGGGGTCTAGTTGACCCCACTTTTACTGTAAACTTTCCTTGGATAGCACAAGGGTCAAAAGTTAAAAAATGATAAATTAGCTTTTGTTTTGTTTAAACCTTAAAATCAAGCTTTTATTTACTTTTATTAAAAAAAAAAAAAAAATCTTATATTAGACAGTAAAACCCACAAACAAACAGTTCCATTTCATCTGTTGGCTCTGCAAAAGACAGACACATTGACTAGATGACCATATACGATCAATTACAAGCTAATAAACAGTCAAGTCATGTGTTTGGCCTCAGTACTGCCAGATTCATGAATCTCAATCTTCTGTGTTTGGGGATTAGGTTTCAAGCCAATTCTGCAAGGAATTAATTTGATTTCTACTTCAGGAGCGGGGAATACATCGATAAAACCTCTCGTGCTTATCGTCAAAAAGGCCATTGGTTGGTGGCTTATCAAGCAGCAATAACTTTGCATTATTTTCCTAGTATTCGCAGAGTCAGTAAGGATTCAGTTACTGATCGGCGCACGTCTGAGCTCAAAGATTCTTTACTCTTGTGTGACTGAGTCTTTGATGTATGAGAAGCAGCTGTTTACCAGGCCGATTGTACAAGACCACAAACCCCAGCACGGCTTCCACTGACACTGCAGACTTTGATTTTATTTTTGCACTCTTTCCTCCCTGTCACATGGTTGAGTCTGTCACAGATAATTTGTGTCTCCAAATAAGTCTTTGAAGATGTGAACAGGAAAGCACCAAAGTGAAATTCTGATGAACTGATGAAATGACAGATGATTTAAACATGGCATTCATAATTAATATGAAAGAAGAAAAAGTTTTCAAGGCAGAAAAGGCTTTCGCGTTTGTGTTCAATTCAAAATAGGAAGTAAAAAACAGATGAAAAGGTATGTCACAAACTCTCTGAGGTAACGCTGTAAACGTGTTCACCTAACTGTTTTTTTTTTTAGATCTTCGATGAAAAATCCTTCAACATTTAAAGTAGTGTAGATTTAAGGTTTCATTGTTTAAACATTTATTCTAGGATTCTTTCTCAACTCTTTCAAGTGTTACACCATTTTGGTGCAAAAAATAAATCTTAATAATGACTACGGTCTCCAAATTGTTTATTGGACGTAAAAGAATGGTAAAATGAGAAGCAGTCATCATTTGCTCTTTAGGGGGATTAGTTGAGAAAACGTTCCACCAATAACAAAATAGTCAAAATCCTGGAGAATTTTGCAGTGAAATCTACCACTGATCTCCTGGTTCATCTTTAAATAAGATGAATTTGCTGTAAATTAAAAACCCTTCAAGTTTAATGAGTTGTTAATTGTGCTGTGATGCTTATTATAGTGGGAGCAGTTTGTTTTTACAGTATGAGCAAATGTAGTGAATGAATTCTATTTAAACTAGAAAAAAATGCATTCCTTGCAACAATGCTAGAGTGAATGCTTTTTGCTGAAAGTTGTCGCTGAAGCTTGTTGCTGAAAATTATGACGCAATTTACTTTAATTGCTGTGGGGATTTGCTGAAAATCCAGAAGCTATTTGTAAAATGTTAAATTTAATAAAAACACTGGAAATGTTGTTAAATAACTATGAAAGAGCGCTGAAGTTGACCTTAATTTCTGAAAATGTGTCGTAAAATTGCATAAAAAATCCATAATACATGACAAT
>NC_050523.1:19830630-19854050 GCF_002922805.2 Oryzias melastigma | reverse complement strand
TTGAAATTTGGAGACTTTCTCATTCATTTCTGTGGGGCATATTTTGTTCAATATTTCAAAAACTATTAAGTTTATGGATACCAAAAATACAAGCAGTAATGTCCTGAACAAGCTGAACGTTTTGATACCAAACTAGTCTGAAAGCATGGACGGCATGCCAAAAAATAAATAAAAATTGTGCAAACAAATTCCTGAAAACAAAGCATTTTTTTTTTTTTACATTTCAACAGCTTTCATCAAAAAGGCTATGTTTTATCCTCTGATACTGTAGGATTGTCGTTTTCTATTATATGATTACCTATTAAATAATATAGATTACAGGTTTTTTCTTTAGATGATTGGCAGTTGAACTATTCCCCATTTACACTTTGAGTCTTTTAGGGCTTTTGTGGGGCTTAAACAAATAGCATCTGTGGCTGAGTACTCTACAAGGAGTACACACAAGTACAATAAGGAGAGCTGGATGAGTGTTTGCGTGATTAAGTGAATGAGAAACGCATAGTTGAGTGCTTTGTAGGACTTAAGCGAGGTGATAGATTGTGCCGCATTGAGCTTGCATGGGCGATGAACCCCAAACAGAAATCTTAGCATGCAATGTGTCGGCTTGTGGACACTAGGGAAAAGCAAACTCCTGCCTTTATCCTGGGAGAGGCAGGCAGAAGAAGTCACCTTGATTAAATTAGTTGTATATGAAAATGGGGTTATGCCTACTGGGAACATGTGACAAGGGCTTATAAACCTCGCCTCCCACAACCCTACAAGAATGACTTTTTAATTTTCTCCCTTTTTTTTGTTGCAAGTTATATTTCTCCTTCTGTGCTTTTGTCCTACAAGGCCTTTGTGTGTCAGGATCAATGCAGAATTCCCATTCGGTTCCTGTCCCTTCCACTGATTCACATTGTAAGATCCTATTAGCGTCTTCCAACATGGATTCTGCTTTCCTTTTTTTTCCTATCTGCTTTTCTTCCTTTAGTCTCCTATTCTCTGTACATCTGTTATGTGCCTCTCATACTTTCATGCTTTCTTCTCTCCTGTTGTACGACATTTCATCATTCTATTGAAACATTAAGAAATAGACTTCTCTGTACAATTCAGTCTTTTCTTCTCCCTCCATACAGCCAACTTGTATGACTTCTTTTTCTTTTTTTTATCAGTTTAAGAGTCATTGACAGGTTCATCTTGGAATTACTTTTTATTTATTGATTTAATTACAGTCAGACTTACTCTATCGAATGGCATATGTTATTAAATATCATGTTTGAGAAACTTTACGGGTTCTAAAACCAAATTTCTGGACATTAATTTATCTAGATAGATAGATAGTGGTGAATAGGGCTGGGCGATACATTTGGTCAATATTGCCGATATCAATACTAATATCGATATTTTCGTAAATATTGTGGATGTAACATGAACCTGATAATCTAAATTTTTTATTTTTTTTTATCACCACAATGTTTTTTTTGTAAGTTTCTCTCTTTTTAAATACTTGATATACATAAAAAGTTAGGTTAATATTTTCAGCTAAATGGAAAATAGTTGATTAAAAATTGGGTCCTTTTGCAGGTACAGAAAAGTTTAAAACAAGAAGGGAAATATCAATATATGCGGGCTGATATCGATCCGATACTATCAATATTTTGGATCGATCCGCCCACTTCTAGTGGTGAAGTTTCTGTGATACAGCAGTAGAATCACTAACAGTGCCCAGAATCTATCAGATTAAACAGTAATGATTGCATTGCATCTTTGCAATCTACAACTATTACCTAACCCAAGCTTTGTCAAGAACATTTTTTTCCTTCTTTTTGTTAATTTTCCTCATCTCCTTATAAGACATTCATCCATTCATTCAATTAATAGTATTTTCACCTCCTTTCACTGTCTCTTTTCTCTTACCTTTTGATTATTTTTACTACCATCTGGAAAACAGTTGGATAATATTTTCGGACCATTTAAGTCAAAATTTTTTGTGTAAAACAGAAAAAAAAAATGTTTTGCCGGTTCTAGTTACATTTTTTTGTCGGATAAAATATTTTTTGTAACCCAGTTGCTTTCTTTAGAGTGTGTACTTTTTTAACAGTTTGCCCCATATTTACATTTTGGATTTGGTTTCATTAGCATCAAATTTAAACCTATTGCAATGTTTTGCCAAAAAAGACTCATTGGAGTAGAGATTTATTAGAGCTTTTTCTTTCAACCTTTGAGTCAGCTTTAGAATGAAATTAGGTAATAGTATTATCTTTGAGGCTTAACTTTTACAATATTTCTCCAAACTGTCTTTTCCCAGAAGCCAGCTGTATTTAAGTTAGCAGATGAAAAAATACAAAAAGAACACATCTCAGGTAAGATTTGATTGTGTCTTTTCTTTCTCCTCTGGGAAAGATGTAAAGGTGTTCTTGGGGATGCTGTGTATTGTTCTTTTTCTGTTTTTTTTTTTTTTCTTTCTTTGTCTAGCACATTTATCAAGCAGGCAGAGATACTTGCTTTCTGAAGCTTTAACTCCTGAAGAATTCACATCTGAAGAAAAAAAAAAAGTGAGGAGTTTAGCTTGTCTTAAGATTCCCAGAGTTCTGATAAACCGAACAAAAGAGCAAGATAACAAAATGGCAAAATTACGTTGCAGCAGAATAGACAGACTGGAGTGTTTTGTTTTTTTTCATTGCTGTCATGTGGAGAAAAAAACTCATACTAGTTAGGTAAATACTAAGCTGCAGCAATGGTTGCTCTTAGATAGTAGTTGTTATCAGCATTACCTTGGTGTAGGGGTTTTAGGCCATTTACATAAAGTGTTACTTTTTACTACAGTATGACTCAACTTTTAGACTTTACTAGACCTGATTTGGTGTGACTTGTGTATACAGAATGTCTCTCTACCAGGGGCCCGTTTCAAGAAGCAGGTTGTGCTGAAACTCTGAGTTCGTGAACTCTAAGTTAAGGAAAACTCTGAGTTTCTGGTTTCAGAAATGGAGGTAACTTAAACCCGAGAAAGTGGGTTAAACAAAACCCGTTTCACTTGTCGGGTTGAGCTGAACTCAGAGTTCATCACTATGGCAACTGATTCTGTGAACGTAACATGGTCTGGAGCAGGTTTCCTTCAGGAAACTTAGAGTTCCCTGCGGTCTCCGCCCCTTCTTAAAGTGAAGGATGTTCAAACAGGACTTTTTCAGAAACAGTTTGAGAACATTCACATCAGAGACGTCACGTTTCCACCACGCTGAAACCAAAACGACATGTTCATTCATGGAGGATCCCATAGTGAAGGAGGCTGGAGTAATCCGGAGGAAATGTCATTTACGTCGGTAAAGGACTTTGAGCAACACCGCTTTCCCAGGGACTCATTATTAATAATAACGTATTTATTTCCTCTTTTTAAACCCTTAACAACGAAAATCTTTAAACCTCAAACACTGGAGATACCTGTCAAAACATCTACCCTCTACCGGAAACACAATGATGAATGCCACAACATGATAACAAAAGCTACAACATGACGACAAAAGCCACAACATAACGACAAAAGCCACAACACAATGACAAAAGCCACAACACGACGACAAAAGCCACAACACAATGACAAAAGCCACAATACAAATACAAAAACCACAACATGACAAAAGCCACAACATGATAAAAAAGCCACAACACAAAAACAAAAGCCACAATACAAATACAAAAACCACAACATGATGACAAAAGCCACAACACGAAGACAAAAGCCACAACATGACGACAAAAGCCAAAGTAAGATGATAATAATAATATGCTTTATTTATGAAGCTCTTAAAATGCCCATACAGACACGAAGAGGATACAAACCTAAAAAGAATGAAATTAAATTTGATTTAAAGTGTACAATGAAATGCTTAGAAAGTTACATTCTTAAAAACAAAACAGAAGCCACACAACAATGCCATAAGCCACGGCGTGACAACAAAAGCCACAACACAATGGAAGCGATTTACAACAGAAATAAATAACAGATTATTTTATTTTAGTTTCATTCAGTTTCAAGCCATCGGCGCTTCACTAGCTTGAAACTGAGCGTTAACCCGAGAGGGGATAACTAAAAATAAAACTTGTGGGATCTTTTTGTTATTGTCTTAACTAACTTTTGTCATTGTGCTTCCGCTTTTGTTGCTTGGCTTTAGGTGAGCTGTGTCAGCCACTGTTTGAAAGTGTTACTTTTAGACCTTCAAAAACTGGTAGGGCTTGGCAGGGCGAGCTGAAAAACTTCACATCTTCATTTGATTTTGTTAACTCAGAGTTTTGCAGGGGTTTCAAGGTTCTCTGTCCAGTTGTAAGCCCTCACAACATTGAAAAACGCAGAATGACAAAGTAAGGTAGTGTCCAATTAAGATAAACTTTTTTTTCTCCTTCCATTCTTAAATTGTTTCCTCCCTTCTGTCGGACTTCCTCAATAATCTGTCACGGTGCATGTCCCTGCAAATGTGTCTCCTTAGGCCTTTTATAATTTCTGATGGGTGCAAGGGTGAACATAAACCAAAACACAAAGGCTGTGGTCCTCTGTATTATCTCCCTCTCACAGAGTGGAGACCTAGGACATTAATCATTGTAAAGTCTCACCTTATTACACACACACACCAACATGCAGACATGCCCAAACTCTGGAGTGCTGCTGTGGCTCTTTCAATCAAACTTATATAACCAATGTCATTGTCATAAGGAGTTTTCGCCAAATGATTTTACTCACTTTGTACAACATCTGTGATGGCCAGTCTTTGAAAGATTATTCATTAATATTTATTAGCTGCCTCATTACTGATAAAACTAGGACTAAGGGTATGTGCAAAGTCAACTCAAGAGGGTAAACTCTTTCATGCATGTGTCTTATTTATTTATTTTTTTATAAACTAATGTACAGTAGATATCTTCCAGTTTATTAATGCCAGATTTGGGTCACGCTTGCTCGTGTCTGCTCTTTTAAAACATTGTTTTTGCAGACAGGTAAGCGTGAATTCTGATGGCCATGCAGTATTCATGGCATATTTTATATAGAGAATGTGTGCCACGTTAATAATGTAATACAATTTTACATAATGACAACATTTAATGTTTAATGTGGCAAAAACTGTTTCTCTTATCTCGTATTCACCGAAGCCTCCACACCTCTGTCACAGATAAAATGACTGATTTCTCTCTTATGCACCCCTCACTGTGGTAAATAACTCAACAGTGCAGTACACAGCATTTTTTTAACTGCATTCTCTATAACCTGATGTAATTATACAGCAAAGTGCTAACTTTAGATAAAAAGATGAGAAATGAGCGTCTGATGAAGACCTTGCCTGCAGCAGCGGCTCACTGAATTTATGTCCACTTGGACTCCCCAAGTACCCCAGTTGTCAAACTGTGTGTGTGTGTGGGGGGGGGGAATGTGAGGAAAAAAAGAGTAGAGAGGAGGAGGAGTGGGAGACAAGGACAAACGTACTGGAGTTTAATAAGAGGATGTCATGGCATATGGCCTAGCCCTTTATCAAGCAAACAGACGCTTTTGGGAAATCTGCCAATAGGCCCTACACACAGCTCAGCACCACTGGGGCTCTGTTTCAAATCCGAGCCACAAACACAACTTCACACCTCGACCGTGCAACAAACGCATAAAGACTTTATCTTGGTACCAACTCTGTGTTCTGTAAATATGGCGGTCCCACTAAACCTCTGATCTTTGCTTTTTCAAATGAAAACAACTCTTTCCTTCATCTTTATTAATGCATATACAGTGTACTTTTTTACTTCATGTTTAACTACAAGCTTTTTTTTTTAATTTCAGACAGTATAGGTTCTAATTTCTTTGACTCTAATGAATCTACCAGCATTTGTGAAATCAAATGCTCACTAAACACCATTTCCTATTTAAACATGAATGTTTTTAAGACCATAGAGCCTTGTTTTTTTCTGAGTGGGATTCAGTGTACGCAGTCCAAATATCTCTGTTAATCAAGATTTCATCTATGCAATATGTTGAGGATTATCCTGGGATGTCACTGTCACTGCAGATGCTAATTAAACAGACTCCTCCACGCTGTAAAAGAATAAAAATCGTGGTGAGATTCAGAAAGGGTGGAGTTTGTTGCTGCTCTGCCTGGGACTTTGCTGTCCCAAAAAGCCTTAACACCACAGATGAAAGCACTTAATGGATTTTCTGGTGCTTGTAAAACAATGTTTCTAATAAAACTGGAACATGTGTTGGAAAAGGGAGAATCTGTGTCATCTTCTGTTGAGAAACACGTGCCAACATCACACTTAATGAAGTACTAGGTTACACAGTTTAGAATTTAACAGATATGAACAAATGATTAATAAAACCTCCTAGATTTTATGTAAAGATGTGACCAGTTGTTTAACAGAGCTACCACATGTATTCACATTTTTTTTATTTGAGGTTTGATGTATTTGCGGATTTTAGTTTTCAGTCACATGACCATTTTCGGTTTCTCATAAAAACTCTGACAACTCATCTTATGTTGTCGCTGCGGTAGTCTTTTGTTCTGAAAATAATTTAATAAAAATAACTCTATGGTGATGAGAAGCATGGATCGGTAGCGGACATTCTTTGGGCCCGGGGGTGATACTGGTGCTGGGGGGGGTCTCCATATTTGCGTAAACCTCAGGTCCTTAACCCCCGCAAATAAGAGGGGAACACACACACACACACATATATATATAGTAAAAATGTATCCAATAGTCACTTAAATTAGAATTCATTTTTAGGTCATTCTGAATTATTTTTATGACGTTTTTATGGTTTGCACTTGGGTGAATTAAATTAATTTCATTAAAAGTATATTAGAAATAAGTATTTAAAAGAAATCAGATAAAACAAGGAAGCTTGTCACTTTAAGCAATAAGGGAGAATATTTATTCATATACTAGTTGTGTTATGTTAAATTCTAAATGTACGTCAATAATCCACATCTCCATATTTGATTATTTATTTATTTAAACTCTAAATGTTGGAAATCATAAATCTGGAATGCTAATATGTATTCAATTTTTATTTAAAGGTATGCATAAAAAACCAGTAACCTGCATGCTATTTTGTACGTTTCAAACTTGTACATTTTCAAATTAAAATGCAGTTTTATATGTTTTATGGTACAAGACAAAAAATTAACATAAATAATTAATTATGGGAATTATAGCAAAAATATTTATCATAATAAAAACGTAATAAACATTTGTTTTGGCAGTACATTAATTGCGTGAAGTACCACTGTACTCTTTTAAATGTGTCTATATAAGCAGTGATCTAAATTTGAGAAGCCTCACTATAAACCTTTAAGCAAAAATATTTAATATAAAATAAAGTGGTGAATGTCGTAATTTATTTTTTTTATTTTTCTATTTTCAAGGAGACTTACTCAACATTAAAACTACCAAAACTAAAAATATTTCACAGGTTAGTGGAGTCAACAAGAACTAAGAGTAAGGTGTTGTTTTCTTCCTTATATCATCACAAAATGACCCAAAAGTACAATGAAGGTCACCCACTTTATTTACTTCCAGCCTTGAAAGCAAATAAAAATGCTCACTGGAATATGCATAGTGTACAAATAATATTTCTGTGTAAACCAACAACTGTAGAAGCAATTATCATATTTAATGTTTCTACTGTATTGTCATTTATGGCTCCAGAAAATTACCACATTCAATCAGGACCGCCTAATAACAACCAATTCATGCTAGTTAAGAGATGCAACATTCATGAGAGAATCTATAACAACTAAAGTAATGTCCTCTACTTATGTCTTTTTTCTTTTATCACTGTGTGCTGTAGTATCTTTCCATCTAAACCAGCTGAATCCCCCTCGAGGCCACATGGTTGCTGGAGCCTATCCTTGCTGCTGTAGGGCAAAGGCAGGGTACACTCTGTACAGGTAACCAATCTGTCGCAGGGCAATTTATTTGTAGAAAAAGTTGACTTATGCTGCATGGATGACGGAAGTTAGTGCTCTAAGAATATTGTTTTAAGCTCTAATGGTTTGTAAAAGAGTTAATGTAACCATGGTGACTAACATGTTTTTGATGTAAAGAATTTGAATGCATTTAATATTCTCCAAAGATCCCCTTGATGGTCTAGTCATCATTTCCATTTGCATCCCTGATCAGAGTTTAAGTGTCTTATGACTAGGAAAACTGAATACATAAATTAAGCCTTGATAGCTTTAAAACATGTATATTATTAAAAGACAAGTGTGTTATTTATAGTCTATAATTTTTTCATCATTTCCTGTAAGTAACACACATTGTCTGAGTCAAGCCCAGTTTTTTTGTTGTTTCTGTCGTACTGCTGTGAATCTCAGGAGGTGCTCCGTGTATACCATCTATCAAAGCAAACATTCAAATTCAAATATAACCTTTCCAATTACGCCGCCTCTGTTAGTGTTAACCTTCCCTGGCCCAATTCCAAGCCTTGTGTGTGCTGCGAATACATAAATTTAAAAGATTTTTATTCCACCCAGAAACTGCTGGGACTGTGGGCTGGAGCTGTTTTATCACTATATATGTCAACGATATTTCCCACAAATACCTTAAAATGCTCTTTAGAGCAACAGGAAGAATCCCCAAACGAGCTTCAAGAATTCAAAAAAAGGCTTTATTTACACGCTTACTACTTATGTGTTTGCCGTCACTATGTCTGTTTATTTTTCTGTACCATGCAAACACCAACCAGTTTTGTCATGTAATAAATCTCTGATTGTTTTGAGATTAATTTTGAAAAAAATTTAAGTGCTTTTTGTTTCATGTTGGGTTTTATCATAAAATTGTTAATAGTAGCACAAGTAAAGCACTTCATCGTTTTAGACCCTTTAAAACTCTTCTGCTACGGGCATAGCGGGCATGTGATACCCGTTCAAGAACACACTGAATGCGGACTCTGAAACGCGCTTTTAGCACATGGTGTTCCTACTGGACTGTCGCTACCTGATACTAGCACATGTACTCACAGTTGGAAGACGCGTGGTGCAAAATGTCAAATGCTGCAAATCTTGTGAATTTTGCTTCAGGCTTTTTCTTTCATTGATCCTCCATGATCAATTTTTAGTTGGTTGGCACTACTTTGTGTTAAAGAGGACGCTACTACAAAATCAAAGCTCAACTTTAAATGCACTTTCAATAATCACTTGTTTTGTACATAAAGCCTGAAAACGGACTTCAAAACTCGTATCCTTGCATTAATTTGCAAGTTTTCAATGCGGAACCCTGAAATGCGCATTTACATCGACTTAATTCGGACACCTTCTCAGAGGCCTTGTGGTAGAGTGTCTGTCGTGAGTTCAAATCCAGGCCAAGTCATACCAAAGCTCTACAAATGGGACCCAATAGTAGCCTCCCAGATTGGATTGGGGGGTTAAGCCACCAACTGGCACCTCACCGCTCTCCGAGGGGATAGGTCACATGCGGAGAACAAATTTCACACACCTAAGTGCGTGACAACTGAGACTTTAACTTTAATATAAATAATGATCACTTGCATGGACAATTTCAAGCAGTGTGAATTTATCATTTTGTGAATATTCCATGCAGTAGCTGAGGTCTTCACAATACAAGTTTTACTCTTTGAGTGGTTGTTTCTGGTGACTGTATCAAATACATTTCTGAAAGTGTTACTTGAGCTTGTTCCACTAGGATGCCATGTGTTACTCCAGCTTAGAGACCAGAACTTTCATGACAAGCCAAAACACATATTTGAGTATATTTTTGTATTGACATTGTTTCAATTCTGTAAAATCACAACACTAAGACAACATTAAATACTTCATCTAAAGCAGGGGTCACCAACCTTTTTTAAACTGAGGGCTACTTCATGGGTACTGAGTCATATGAAAGGCTACCAGTTTGAAATTACAAATTTTCTCAGTTTGTCTTTAGTTCTACATGATTAATAATGAATAATGATACTTCTCTATGTAAAGACACTGATTTCTCACCATAATTATCAATAATGACGACAAGCTAGGAAACAAATATCAATATTCAGAACTTTATTAATCTCAACAGATCTTGTCACATTTTGGAAAATGACCAAATGCAATGTTTTTTTAACAAAATTATAACTATTATTAATTAATTAATTATAGCTATTATTACTGGATCTACACTCCTCAAACGCTTTTATTCAGTCTCATGCGCCCGTCCCTTTATTTTCCTTAAACCTCCGAACAGGTTGACTGACAGATCCCACAGCAGACAAGAATCTGCGCACGGTGCGTTCACTGAGCTCTGGACATAAGCGAACAGCCACTCGGCCCAACTCAGTCCGCTACAAACTTTGTCAATTTTATACAATCAGCAGCAAAACAACTCAGTTTTTCAGAGAAAACGTCGACACTACTTAATCAATCAATTATATCCGGATCAGTGCCGGTGTTCTATGTTTTCTCTGATAAACTGCTTCGTTTTACTGCCAATATCCGGTGCTCAGTGAACTCACCATGCAGAAACACTCAGCAGCCCTGGGTTCTGTTTCCATTACACATAAGACTTGCATGAGGAGATGCACGATTAGCTGTGACGCTGTGGGATCTGCCGTGGCGCCCGCTGTGCTGTACTCGGACAGACACTTCAGAAGCCGTTTCATTAGAAAAAAGTCCATTTCCATTGCAGTTTTGCGAAAAATGTCCATCCATTTCATAACGCCCCCAAAACCAGCTCATCTAAGCGCAAATTTTTTTTTACGAAAATTTTTTTTTCTTTTGGAAATTGTGTTTCTATTAAAGATAACTAATTATCAAAAATCCAATTAGTGAAATTTCAGCGTTGATGTGAAACCAGCTGGGGTTTGGGGGAAATAAAGGGAGGGGGCTGGTTCACTCAGGCGTTTGAGGAGCGCAGCTCCACTAACAAGTAAAAGAATTGACCAAAAACAACTTTTGTGGAGTGTTTTTTTCTGTTGTTTTGTTGTTAACCACAAAATAAAGAATCTTAAAACAGGTAAAGTCTCATCCCCATGCGGGAAAGGGAGAAGGGGACGCTTCATTCTTTGTTATTAATTATCTCGTTATAACGAGAAATGATAAAAAAAAAAGTGGGATAGTCCGTTTTTGGCTTCAGCAATAATGAACATATATTTTTAAGATGTTTTATTTTTTAATTCTTTGTAAAGGCAAGTGTGATCTCAAAAAATTGCATCATTATAAAATGTATTTTCGAGCAGGTCAGAAGTGAGTTGTGCTATTTTTAGAAGAGACCTGCGGGCAACTAATGTGGTGCTTAAGGGCGACCTGGCGCTCATGGGCGCCCTGTTTGTGACCCCTGATCTAAAGCTTTTTCATGGACACCAGTTGCTACTTTATTGTAATTTAGTTTCTGATGTTTTTTCTTAGTGGATGTCCAGGTCCCTCTTATAGAACATTTTACTGGTTAGTTTTGCCTTTAACATCTAATTTTCCTTTAAATAACTTCTGTGTGGCTTAAACCATAAAGAAGGGATGTGTTGTGGTTCTTTGGGGTAGATGCTTCTTTTTGTGCTTCAGTGTTAACACAAAACACATTTTCATGTTTGGTACAAACAAGTATCCTCTTACCCTTTTGTAAAGTGTATCTTTTAAAATCGTTGTTTGTTCCACTTTTGCTTTTATGAGCTACTTCAAAAAGAGGAAAACAGTGCTACACTGGTCAGTAGTCTCCACAGATTTCACTATGCAATCTAATCAAAGCATCTAGCACGGTGTTAACACAGCCTGAACTTGCAAGGCCTCGTGAATTTAGGATTTATTGCAGGCCAATTGCATAACCTTTTCCTCAGTGCAGCTATCAAAGAGGGAACTTTGTGGTTAGTGTGAATCTAAACGAAAATAAACAGGTGAGGCAAAAGGGCAGTTCCTGGGAGAGAATTCCTTTTCACCCAAGGTTAGTTTCAAACCTGTCCTCATAACTTTTTCTTTCGCCTACTCTGGGTTTTCTAATGGAGTACAGGAGGAGAATAATCTTTTTTTCTTTTCTTATAGGTTAGCCATTTCTTGATAAAAGCCTGTTGTAAATAATTCTATTTCAGTTGTACTCAGAAATACAAAAATCATACTTTCTTCTACGATCAACCTTGTTTTAAAACATTGTCTGACAGCTTTTTATGTGTTAGATTTTTGTGTATCAGTAACTTACATTGCACATTCTCATGGCTAATCCACGTAAGGGTGTGTATTTGTTCATTATATTATTGCCAAGGTTAGTGCTGCCACAAATGATTATTTAAATAGTCCACTAATCACCGATTATTTTATCCCATTAGTCGACTGATTGGGTAATGCACAAAGTGTATATCAAGCACATATCTTAATCATTATTAGCTTTAAACTAAGTAAAAAGTAGATACACTCACACTAGCATTATCTGCTAGTAAATGCTAGTGTGAATGCTGTAAGCTGAGTTTGGAAGCTGAAGATGCTGAAATTGATAGCTGAAAATGCTGAAGCTGATAACCAGCTAAAATATTAGTTAAATGCCAAATTAGCCTAAAAAATAAAAAATCCTACATTAGCCAAAATAGCTAGCACGTAGCTGAAATATTAGCTAAACTCCAAAATAGCCTAATATAGCCAAAATAGCTGGCATGCAGCTGAAATATTAGCTAAACTCTGAATTAGCCTAATGAAACTGAAAAAAACCCTAAATTAGCCCAAACAGCTAGCACATAGCGGAAATATTAGCTAAACTCAGACATAAGGTCAAAAAACCTTAATAAATGCCACAATAGTCCTAAAAGCTAGCAGAATGCCATTATAGCGTTCATCTTTACTACACTCTGATGCCATATAATAAAAAGTAACAACTAATCGACTATTTTAATAGTCGATTAGTCGACTAATCGTAGCAGCCCTAGTCAAGACATGAGAACTGACACTAGCTTGTTGCAGTCTTCCATTGTCTGTTTGCTGTTTCTGTCATCTTGGTTTTAAAACAACAAAAAAAAGCCCTTAATGCAGAACCTGTTCACTAAAATTGTCCAAACCAATTCTATGGCTCACACCTCACATTTGATTGCCATGACAACCAAAATTCAATGGTAGAACTGATTGCAGCTCCACTTTGTGGGGGTATAATTGTCCCCAAAGGTCATGACCTCCAGTGGAAGCTTCCTCTTCAGGATATATTTAAAGACCAAGAAAAAAAATAAAAATTATGTTTCCTGTGTGTAAAACTGCTTCACTGAATGTGTGTTCAAATGAAACCTGAGGGTTTCTGAAACGTTTTAGTCTGTATCCTTTATTGGTTTCAAATAAATAGTTTTGTTTGGAACATTAGCATATCACACTAAATGCCATATGGTAAAAAAAAAAGATCAAACTTGATTATTCAATTTTTTTACATGTAATAAAGACCTTATTTATGCAGCAGTGGATGAAATTGTGGAGTTTGGATTGTTGAGGTGATTAAACAAAGGTAAGGTGAACAGGAAATGTTTGCATTAAATGAGCTCTCAAGGATTACAATAGACTAATTCATCTTTGAGTTAATGGGTGTAAATCTAAAATGATAAAACTTACAACATCTGAGTTACAAGTTCAACATTAACTGTCTTTTTCCTAATATGTTCATTTGTCGTGAAGGACTTTGACAGAGTAATTATCTTGTTATTGTTGAGAGTGTAAAAATTAATTTTGACAATGATATTAGTTGATTAAGGTTCATTTTAAACAATCTGATTCACTGACCAAACTTTTTAGCTGAAAATTCAACCAGAGTCACACAGAGACAAATACCTGGTCCTGAACTGTGCAGATAAAGTTTTCCAGATTTCTTGCAAGATAGCAAGTATTAATTAGTAATGTAACAAATGAATAAGTAAACAATAATTAATAGTAAATCAATTCACATTTTATTATGATGAAGTTCAGCCCACTGTTGTTCTTCCATATCAAAAATAACACAAATGGAATATTGTTGGAACATTCTACCACGTTGTCTGGTCACGTCTTTGTAAAATTCAAAGTGTTTCCATACATTGAACTGTAATGATGGATTGATCTTTTTTTGTGTGTTGTCTGCTGCAATGTCACTTGGTCATCCTTACATTATAGGAAAATAAATGTACCATTCCTCAATCCAAATGGTATTTTCCAATATCTATATAATAGTGGTCGTAGCAATATAAATCGATAAAGCATTAAACCGCTGTAATTATTTTTGATGAGTTTCTTAGTTGGTTTTGAGTACAAAACCTTAGTTTATGCAGTTCTGGGAAAAGAGAAACAAACAGATTCCTCTTTATCCTATTTGTTTGTCTCTGGATTAATCGCTCATAAAATTAGAGCAGATCCTTGATGGGTGTTTTCTCAGCAGCGATTCATCCTGTGCACCTCTACCTTCATAAAATTGGACAAATTAAGGCAATAAGAGGGACATGACCTTACCTTTGTTAAAGCACAAAAAAAGAAATAATATTTTACAGAAACATAAATGGAAAATTACAGCTTTGTCGTCTTGTAAACTAGTGAAAAACTAATCTCTACCAAGCATCAGAGCAACACATAAAAGTGTATTCTTAGATTGATGCCACCAAGGAGCAGTAAGCAGTTTTATGTGCAGAGATACTGTCGTGCATTATCAAGGTCTCTTATAGAAAGGGTGAACATCTTGTTTAATTGCTACATTAGGTATCTGACTTTGTATTTGTGCTCATCCCTGTTAAATATCTTGATTAATTACTTTGAGGCTCCTGATATTTGTCTTCATCACCAGGTCTTCTTCAGATGGCCTTGAATGCACCATTACAAAATATGCGTACATTTTTTTTTTTTACATTTATTTTGTTAAATTTCTAAACTTTCAGAAAGTCTTTAGTTTTTAGATTAACATGTTGACTTGAATTGATAGAGTTCAGTTGAAGATATATGGGTGGTTGGTGTATTAAGTTTTGATTTTTAGCATATTTCCTTTTAATTAAATGTTTTTAACAATAGAGGCCAAACCATGATGCAGAATTTAATATTATACAGAATTTAGAATCATATTTCTTGGTAATCTGTGTAATTTTGGGCTTCAACATTCATAACCAGCATATTAATAAGTAGCTTAAGACGTTTTATTGACTGTTTTTGTGCTCTACGAACAAATTGTGCAGCTATTAACTGCACTTTGCAAGTTAAACCAGGTTGAACTTGTAGTGATGAATGGATGATGACCGCTGTAATTCACTGTTGTGGTAACTGTTTGAAAATTGATCACGGATCAGGAATTAATAAAGATTAAGCCTGGAGCAAGATTGATGAGATTTACGTGAGTGTTATTAAAAATATAAAGACTTTTTTTATTTTATCTGTTTAAGAAAGTTGGAAAATGTCAAGTTTTCACCAGATTATCATTACAATTGAAGTTTAAAGCACCTGATAAAAAAAAAAAACTCTCATGACCCAGCATTGTAGCAGCATTTACACACAAATCTTGGAGATGTTAAGAGTCTCACATCAGATTTGTGTGTAAATAAGATTTTGTGTCTGCGAAACAAGCAAGACTTGTGCGTGTAGTTAGTTTCAAGCTGTTGTAATTTTAAGTTGTGTGTGTAAAATATTTTTTATATTTTTTTTATTTGTAATTTTTGTACATGTGTATATGCAATTGCAAATATACTAAATTATGCACAAAATATGTTGTATGAGTTACAAATCAAGAATTACACACAATTAAAACTAAATTTACACAAAAATCAAGAATTGCGAACACACAATCCAAAGTCACGCACAATTCAAGAAGTTTGCGTGCATACACACAAATCCAAGCTTGCACTCAAAATGAGATTTACGTACACACAAACCCAAAGCTATGCACAAATAAAAAGTTACACACACAAATCCAGTTACACACAAATCAAGAATTACGCACACACAAACCCAAAATTATGCACAATTCAAGAATTACGCACACACAAAACCAAAGTTTCACACGAATCAAGAATTACGCACACACAAAACCAAAGTTTCACACGAATCAAGAATTCCGCACACACAAATCCAAAATTAAGCACTAATCAAGAATTACGCACGCACGTATCCAAAGGTACGTACAATTCGAGGATTGCACACACACACACAACTTTAAAGTTACACACAAATCAAGAATTACGCAAACATAAACCCATAGGTACGTACAATTCCAGGATAAGGCACAAACAAATACAAAATTATACACAAATCAAGAATTATGAATGCAAAAATCTAAATTTACACACAAATCAAGAATTACACTCACACACACACACACACATCAAGGTGAGTCTATTACGTCTCCATATAAAAAATGTGAGTTTTTAAATGTGTGTCACATTAGAGTCAACAGCCCTATTTCTTGCTTTAAGTGTGTCCGTTGAATCCAGGTAAAATTGTCTGTATTGAAACTGTCCGTTTACATTACTGTTTCACTTTTTAATTAAAATCTAAATATCAGAAATAAAAAAAAAGACAGTTCAGTGCTGGATCCGTTGAGGCAATAAAATTGAATGCAAATGTATTTATTACCATAATAATCATATCAAACTTGAACAAGAAATAATTATTTTTGGTTGAACAGCCTTCTTCCTAACAAACAAACAAACAAACACGTACAGGTGGTGTTATATCTCTCAAGCTCCACTCTGATCCATTCAGCTGGGTCACCTCTTGTCATGCTATTATTGGTTTTTGTTTCTTGTTATCCATTCATTGCCTTGCACACAGTTGTGTGGTTTTTTTTTTCCTATTTTAATTTAATGCTTTTGCTTCTGCCAGAATAATGACTGAGCACATTGGACTGATGCCTATAGATGCATGGCAGCTCCAATGATGGGGTTGAGAGACCAGCTGAAATGAAATTCACCTGTCTGATTGTTTTCTATCCGCATTCCGGCGTCTTTCCTTTTCTTCTCGACTTCTTTTAATCCGTCACTTTCAACATTTTCAGATGTAGTCATTACACCTGGAAAAAAGGTCCTTAGAAAAACAAAAGGGTAGTGAAATGTACAAATATGTGTTTTAGTTCTTTTTACTTTAGTAAAGTCAGCGCTTCTTTGGAAGTTGTTTAGTGGTTTCTCTTATGTCAATTTCAATACACAAAAACGTAACTAAAAGACGTAATTTTTAAGGCTGTAATTCTTCTTGAGTTGCCCACTTTGTTCCTGTTTAAGTTACATATTCAATCCTCAATTAAAACACACATTTCCGCCAAAACAAACGCACTTATAATTTAGGATTTTTCTGTACATTCGTGTTTATTTGTAGCGTGAATACGTGGACACTTTTCCAGAGGTGACCCAGTTCAATCTCATGTTAATGGTTTGGCTGTTAACTTTAAGTTTTTCTCCATTCTGATTCAGTGGTGTGATCTGTCAGATTTAGGCAAACAGGTGAGAAATCAGATATTTAAAAAAAAAATTACGAGCAACAATTTAATAAGTCTCAAATATGTATTAACAAAAAACTCCTCAGTCAGGCAAGACAAACTAATAGACTCAAAATCAAGACTAAATGCCGTCTCCTTCCTCACTGTAAAATGTATGTTTGTGTTATAGATGTTGTGTTTTTGGTGCTATCGGCAGTGTTACCGTGTTTTTGCATGGATATGTCACCTCAAATATAAATTAAAGTTCTATAAATGTTTATTTTAAAGGTCAAATGGAAGTTAATATTTTAAAACCCAGACCCTTTTTCACGTTTCTCCAGCATTTTGCCTCAAAACCGACACGTCAACCAACTGGAAACAGAACTTCTGGCCAATCAGACACCTTTAAAAAACGTCAAATGTTTGAAGTGTGGTGGGTGACCCCTGTAGGGTGTGGCTCTGGCATTAAGGCCTTTTAGGAGGGGGCGGAGTGCCAGATTCTTGTGGGTGGCCAGGGCGACTGCTGGGCCAATGCTGTTTGTGTGGCAGTTGAGCCAATTTGGTAAATTGGATTTTAATTTGATAATCATGTTTGTTTTTGCTGTCTTTTTAAGTATTTTTAAACAATGTATTTTATGTTATCTTGAGTATTTTGAGGAAAGCCTACAGAGAGAATGACAGGGTGTAGGTGCTCGATAGCACGGGTATGCAGTATTTTTTATTTTTGATATTTTAAAGAATTGTGTATTTTAACAATTATTCATTGTTTTTGTTCCCAGTCTTCATACCACTACCTGCTGTCCTTTTTGTCCTGTTTTTGTATTATTGCTCCAGTTAGTCTGCGTCAGGAGTATACAACAGACTGTTTATTTTAAACATTTTGACTGGTTAATGGGCGGAGTCACAGCCATCTTGCTCAGATACCAAAAAAAAGTCAAACAAGCATAACACGATCAACTACTCCAAATGTTTTCCCAGTGTGTCCTCTTGTTAGGTCAGCTGTGCTGGGTTGTCTAAATTAGTACTAGGGTTGAGCAATTCTGATACCGATCTGATATTGGTATCAATATCTGTGATATTGATACCAATATCGATATTTTTCGTAAATGTTGTGGATGTGACATGAACCTGAAAATCTCAATTGTTTTTAATTGCAGCAAAACTACAGATACAGAAAAGTTTCAAACAAGACTGGAAATATATATATATATATATATATATATATATATATATATATATATATATATATATATATATATATCTGTGGGCCAGTATTGATTTAATACCAACTTGAGATTGAAACTATCCATATTTTGGATTGATCCGCCAATCTCTAGTTAGTACAGTTCGTGTGTTTGATTTATTTTATATTTTTTGTCTTGGGAAAAATATATTGTTTCTTAATAAGTGTTGGCTATTAAGAAAAGTTTTCTGTTGTAATTTGTCCACCCAGTTGATGAGAAGATTTCTATGAAAAATAAATAAATAAGATTATTGCATAACTTTTATTTATCCAACAGGTTGGAGTAACTTTTTGTTTGAATTGGTATAAGACATTCTGCTTATTTAGGAGGTAGTAAAAATCCCTTTCTAGGACAGTTTGAAGTCATCAGTTTACTGTAAAAAGTGTGACTACTTTCATTCAGTCGGTTTTCACTTTGAAAATAAGGGTTTCTTTTCGGGAGTGTAAGCAGTCTACCCATCCTGAGGATAAAAGGTGTAATGTTTAGCCTGAGGCAGCTCAAAATGGTTGCTATGCTTGGCACCTGGGACCCATGTCTCTCAGCAGGAATTGGCATAGAGCTGGCAGCTTCTCTAAGAGCCAGGTGTTGTTTTATTTATCTGAAAGCACAAATGACCTTTCTCGAAGAAGGCCGCAGAGAGAACAGCCTCAGAGGGTTGTCTGCTACCCCGCTCGTCTTTCACACACCTCCCAGTGAAGGATGAGATCCAGACCATCAGGAAAATGTGTCTCCACAAAGTCGCTGGGACTTACACATATCCCCCAAAAATGTAACCATTAAATAAACATGTATACAGTATGTGAGTTACTTATGAATGCTTTTGACCCTTGAGATTTAAGTTTATTTTTTAAATGTAATATGTTGAGTTTGTGAATGAAAGACACGATTCATCTACAAGATTCTCTTGAATGCAGCCTTTAAACTGTGTGAAAAAGGAGATGAGTTGTGCAATTTGCATTTAATAATGTACCAGACAGGTCATCTCATAGAAACCTCAGACCTCCAGGTCCTTTGCAAGAGATACTGTTAGAGGAAATTACACAAAAAACAATATTTCAACAATGCAAATCAGATCCTTTTCAAAGAAGCATCACAAATGGATGCAATATTAACAACATTCATGAATACTGCTGAATATACAAGTTTCATGATGTTGTGACACAACTGCAAGACGGTTTCCTAAAAAAAAAGAAAAGATGGAACAATGTCTGTTATTTGCCAACTAAAACTTACTCCTGATGTGACAACGGGCCTTTAAAAAAATAAAAAAATAAAGGGTTTGAAACTAAAACATTTTTCAAAAACAATATGGATTTTGTTTCTCCTTTTTTAAACATAACAAATCTGATTGGTTAGAAATTTTGATGTAGAAAAAAACAGTCACAGCCTGCCGTAGGGATGGCAGGACAGTTGGAATGATCTAAAAATATTTTAGACAAATGTACATATACAAAAAAATACTTTTCTTTGATTTAGATACTTCTGTTAAGATTATTTTAGGCCTTCAGTGAAGGCTTTGCAGGCCCTGACGCTATGCCACTGGTTAGTTAAATAGGGTTAAATTGACATGATTGTTCTAAAAGAAACACCTCATTTATCCAGTGTCTCAAACTTGATCCTCACACTTTTAACATTGTGTAACTGTGTATAAAGAATCAATTATCAGTAAATGTTGAATTATTCTAATACAGCAAGAACAAGAGATTAGTTGTTCTTCCCAAAAATGTTTCAAAATCAGCTTTTCCCGCCAAAACTGTTCTGAAAATTCATGGAAGAAGCCATTTTAAAAAAAGGGGCAGGAAATGCCTTTCTACTGCCTCTAGTGGAATGATTATGAACTACAGGCCAGAAACTAAATAGGGGTATAAAAGTTTGCTTCTTCCCACTCCTTTTCAAGGAATCAGTCAAATTCTAATTGACTTTAGTTATTAATTACAATATTTAATTAATCAAATGTAACATAAATATGTTTTTTTTTGTTTGTTTTCTATTTTCTAATCAACTAATTTCATTATTTGAGTTTGAAATATATGTGTTTTGTCCTGTATTTTTCACAGTCTACGGTTGAAATAAACCAATCAATCAAAAAACATAAATGTATATAAATTTTTTTAACGAATGTTTGGATTATGCTAATGAGATCAAGTTCTAAAAAATGTTTGTATCAAATATGATATATGAGGTTAACTATTTTCCTTTTCATGCAATAACTGAAGTAAGCAAACACAAGACAAGATGTTTTTTTTTTGACAATTTTGTCTCTTCAAAAACTTCACCAATAAAAATGTTTTGTTTAAAAAAAAAAAGTAATAGTTTTTAAATGTTATTCTGTTTACTTTTTCTAAGTAGTTTTTCTTTTTGGATCTGATTAAGGTTCAGATCTCTTACACTACATCAGAAATTATGTTTTTTTTTTTTCAAGAACTCTTTCTACTAAAATCATCAAACTAGTTTTTATTGGGGGTGCTCAACATAATATTTATAATCAAAGAATACTTTATTTAGCAAAAAATATCTCACTCCCCTGAATCAGCGTTAAATCAACCACATCGTTCCCTAAATCAAGGTTCTTTTGAGCACTTCAAAGAGCTGGATTGTGGCCGTGCCAGATCCACCACAGAATGCGACACTCTCATCGCCATCAACTTGATATGACCAGAAATAAATCATGGGACTGTCCAGAAAGATAAAATTTAATAAAGTGCAATATAATGATGGCACAATTTTACTACATGAGGGGTTACATCACTAAATCATAGAGGGAACTGTCGGATTGATCTTAAAGCTCTTATAGGACTTGTCAGAGAATGCCTACAAGGTTGAAGCATGTGGGAATGGCCCCTCGGTGTCTGATGTGGACGTGAAGAATGCCAGTCAGTCTAGTTATAATCCCACGCCCCCTCGATCGTATTATAACAAAGACACTTAAGTGGAAACTGATTGTTTCCATAGCAACCATGCTGGCCATGTTTGCGTCTGCTGTTCTTGTTGAAAGCAGCTCTTATTAACTATAGGTGGATGTGGAGAGAAAAATTAGTTAAAAAGAAGGTGCACTGAATGTTCTGTACCTACCTGTACTTCATAGCCTGATTACAAGAACACTGGATTTCTCTATAAGTTGCAATGATCAGAAACATCTTTTTTTTCTACACTGAATTCTCAAAAACAAAAAACATTTTAAAATTAAAAGATTGAGTTGTAAACTTACTTGTTAATTTACAAGTTTCATGTTCAAATACACATAAAAATCAGCAGGTGAAGCAGCGACGGCTCATGCCTCCTCCCTGCTGCACACACTGGAGATGCAGCTAATTCATGCGCTATACTCTTTCTATCATCATAAAAAACGCTTTATTTTTTTAATTACTTCATTTTTCTTTTTTTCACCATCTTTCTGTTTACATTGGTGCCAGTTTGAGACTCATTTAGTCTTTTTATCTGCTAAAAATGTGCATTAGAAATACACCATAGGTGAGGCCTGCAGTACACATGCGTTAAGGCAGAGGGCGGTGGTGAGCCTAGAGAATGTCACCCTGTGGCTAAAGAATAATAGTTAGCAGTACCAGGTCAAGTGCAGCCAGACACTTATTATTTAATATTGTTTGGCATCTTTTTCTATACGGAGGATTTCGTGTCTAAACTCGTGACTTTGTGAAGACACGTCACTGGCAGTGATCTTCATCGAGACAGAGAGACTTTTAAAACTGAAGAAAGAAAAGGAAGACTTCTAGAAGCAGGTCATTCATGTGTTTTTCCAGAAGGAGCTTTACACAGACTCCATTTATAAGTAAAATTAAGTCAACAACAATAATTTAAGCGATTTTTTTTTTTTCTACGCTACACTTAGTAAAAGGAACAAAAATGTTTACATTTTAAACAACACACTCTTAACTGTTGTCAAATCAAATGGTGATTAAGATGCTCTGAAGGGTTTGTAAATCTGAGTGATGACATCAGTGCCTCACCTGCCGTGAACCTCACTACGAGTCACTGCTTATGACGCGTCAGCGATACCGTCCTGTGGCCTTGGTGGAGAGGTTTGGTGGTTGTCCTCTGATCGGAAGCTTGGGGGTTCAAATCCCGCCTCGCCCGCCAAGTGTCCTTCGGCAAGACGCTGCCTCTGGTGACAATAGGTTGGTGCCAGTGTTCGGAGCCGCCATTAGTGTGTGTGAATGGAAATGTTACTGTAAAGCACTTTGAGCCTTCAAGCAAGGTAGAAATACACTATACAAGTAAACGCCATTTATCATGTGACAGCCATACGCCACACTGTAGTTGTTATTAAGGTCTGTGTATTTGCTTCTTCCTGACTGCGTGCAAATGCGAACGCACAGATTGAGTTTTAGATTGCAGTTGATTATCTATTGCAACCAAGCATGCTCAAACAAATAAGGAAGAATGGATTTATATGTACATTATGAGTCCAAAATTACCAAACTAATCAGAAAAAAATGGTTAAATAATTAGTTACACTTGTTTTTGTTAGGCTGTTACATAGCATACAGTAGCAGCATTGTTGTCTATTTGGTCACAAACTGGAACTTGGGGTTCTTGTTTTTGATAGCTTGTCCTGGTATGCACATGCAAGAGGTGAAGCTTCAGAAATAATCTAGAAGCAAAGAGTAAAAAGGTCTACTAAAGGTGTCAGGAAATCTCATTAAACACCTTTGGAGCTGCAACAGAAAAGAAACAGTCCCCTCTGAGCTTCGGCTCAGAGAAAGGAACTCAGAGGCCCCTCATCAGCATCTGCTTTATTTATAGTTTTGCTGTTACTGCTATAAGTGTGCTTACAGTTACAGTTGTGTTGTTGTGTACAAAACATGACAAATTTGATACTTCTGCTGTTTTTGTTTTTTGTTT
>NC_050523.1:19829569-19830539 GCF_002922805.2 Oryzias melastigma | reverse complement strand
GGTTGTGTTGTTGTGTTGTTACCTGCATTTATAGAAGAAAAGGTAAATAGTAGGTGCGGACGGATCGATCAGAGTATCGATAGTATCAATACCAAGGTGAAGTATTGATACTAGTGTGGTGAGATCATTACGTTTAATACTTTAGTTGCAGTTTTTCTTCCCACAGGGGAAAGGTGAAATGCAGATCTAACACACCAAAGTGTGTGACAACTAATGGGACTTTTTTGTGTGTGTTTCTGTACTGTTTTTTGTTTGTTTTTTTGTTTGTTTGTTTGTTTTTTCTGATGGTGACTGTTTTTATTTTGTTACTGCCTTTATTAAAAAAAAGATATATTTGTGATATTTTATGTTTTTTAGTGTTTTTTTAATGTGCCCTAATTACTGTTTCCTTATTAATATTATTGCATTTTGACATTATTAATATACATGCTTTATATTCGATGCATGTTCAATTCAGATTGTTGTAATTCGTTTGCAAACATTTTTATTTGCTGAAAGTCCCTGTCCTGTTTTAGAATATACACTTAATAAACAAAAATAGTGTATTTCCAAAATTTATCTATAATCAAGCATTTAAGGAAAAAGTATTGGTATCAGTATCGATATTGGTGATTCTAGCTCTGTACTTACTTAGCGTCAGATCATCAATATCCAAATTCTGAGTATTGCCCACCCCTAGTAAATATGGTAGAGAACCAGTTTCTGAAAGTTCCCTTTTCCACTAGGGCTGGGTATCAGTTATAATTTACAGAAACTATTCGATTCGATTCACTATTTGATTCAGATTTTTTCCAATTATTTCGATTCTTCAATTCAATAAAATTTTAAGTTTACAAATGTATACACATTTGTTTAGAAATACATTAAACATCTATTATTTAATTTCAATATATTTATATTAATCTGATACAGTTCACATATTGTAAAATGTATTAGTAAAATAATGAGATTGTTAATATCATACAGAGTT
>NC_050523.1:19823162-19828635 GCF_002922805.2 Oryzias melastigma | reverse complement strand
TTCAATTCAATTCAATTTTAAGTTTACAAATTTATAAACATTTGTTTAGAAATACATTAAAATCTACTATTTAATTTAAATATATTTATATTAATCACATATTGTAAAATGTATTAAAATAATGAGATTGTTAATATCATACAGTGTTACATGGATTCTCTAAAGGAGAAGTTCAAACAAAAATGTTCAGATCATTAACATTGTAAACATTGTTCTCCTTCTCCTGGAGGACGTTTCAGTTTGGACACAAGGTGGCGATTGCGCATTAGCAGTACACTTTATTCCAGGAGAAGACAACAGTATGAGGGAAGTTTTAGACCACAAACAGTTACTTTAAAAATAATTTTGGAAAATTAATGCCTGTAAGTAACTAAAGATGTTCATTTAGTCAGACGTGTATTTTTTTGGTCAACTGAGTGTTAGCATTAGCCGTCCTATGGGAAATTCTATTGAGCATTAGCATCAAGCTAGCGGACTTCAACTTTATGTGCTAAATCGATTTATATCTTTTGTGAATCGATTATTGATCTATTAAGCTGAAATCGACTACTTTCCACTATTGAGCTGAAACTGCAGCAAGAATTGTTTTTGCTTCATAGTTGATGTTCCTATTTTATACTTTTAAAACACTATTTGGTTTTCTAGTTTAAAAAAAAAAGCGTGAATAAGTTTGGTGTATATTTTTGTACTATTTACTGTCAATATATTGTGTTTCCCCTAAATTTCAAGAAATCACATACACTTGTATAAACTGCAGCTCCATAAAGACTGCAATTGTAGTTCTTTTTCTTTTTTTTTTTTTACTCTACAAGCAAGTTGAACAAGTGGTATTTTGGAAAACACATCAAAAGACCATTTGAGTCATATAATGGCATCAGCAGGTCACACTAAAACACTGCAGTGTTACCACGAGTTTGAATTTGTCTAAAAGAAAGCAGAAACACTTTTCAGGTGTTATATTAATACACAGCTCTGTGGTTTTTTTTTTCAGCAAAACAAATGAGTTTAGAAAGGGGATCAGTCCACATCAGAGAATTTTTTTTAAATTATTTTTATAGCCCTTTTAGTAAAATGCAAACAACCTATAAACTTCAGTTTCAATAACTTGACCACAGGAGAAATAAGAAGCTAATGGGAAGACAAGAATACTCCTTACTCTACATTTCAAATTTAGTACAGTGAAATTGAGCTCAGTAACAGCAGAGTGAGAGGCTTTCGAATATCAGGCGTCAAAGTCACCATCTAGGACAAAACAACTTGATTACATCAGGGGGATCAAGGCCCCCAAGCAGTGAAATGCTAAATGGATGTCTTGAGCAACAGTAACCTGAGGACAAACAGGAGCGAGGAGAGGAATCATCGTGGAAGGACGCCCTGCTGCACGCCGTAGAAGCAAATAGAAGTGTGTCTTCTGTGTGGAAGTCAGACCAGTAGCTGGAAAAGATTGGACTAACAAAAGAAAAATAGGAACTAGAACAATGATATCTGATGTCACCCATAGGGTCCTGAAGGGGCTAAAGTATAACCTGAAGTGGGTTTGTCACATTGAATAGATTTCTCTTGCTGTTTAATAAAGTGGGATTTGAGGGTGACTTACTAAGTTCTGTCCAAATTTCTTTACTACTTTGAACTCTATGTAGTGCATTCACCATTCTCTATAGCTTTAATCTACCATCAAAAAAAATGCCCAGAAACTGCGTTCATTGATGCTCACTAGATTGGTGAATATAGACCACAATGCATTGCGTTGAAATTATTTTTCATGTGAAAAAAATCTATTTCAATGTATATTCTATAAACCATCCATCCATCTCCTTAACCGCTTCATCCCTTTCGGGGTCGCAGATTCTATGAACCATCCAAGTTTTCATCACCAGAATACAGTGAGTTCATAAATAGTCTTTTTGTATTTATTAGTTTTCTTCTTTGAAAAATCAATGACATCATATTTCCTGTTTAATAAAACGTAGTGAGCAGAGTGTCTGATGACTAGATAGCCCCGCACTATATAGTTTTTTAGAACTTACTGAGTATGAAGGGAATTTGGACATAACCAAACTGATTCCGAGAGATAACATTTGCAAACCAAAATATTCAAAGTGCAATATAAATCAATGCAATAAAAAAAAGAGAATGATTATTTGAAAGTAGGAAACAGTCAACAAGCCTTTAAGTTATACATTCCTGTGATTCCTGACATGTCGAATACCCACAAGGAGTTTCCAATTTTCTCTAACATGAACATTAGGCCAAGATACTAAGCCCTTGCAGTGCACACCGTGCATGTCCTAATAAAAATGACTAGGAAAGCAGCTATTCTAAGAGTCACTGCCTGGTAAGAAGTCGAAAGAGTCGACTCTCAAATGATGGGAGCAGATTCTTTTTTATTTTTTTAGAGTTTTTGAGAGTTTAACATTGGCGCGGTTGCTACGTCTCATCGACCAATCAGGGACTCAGCTTTGGGCATGTGACTCAATCAGTGGGTGAAGAACATGGAGGATCTGTCCAAATGTTCTCATCCTGAAATTCCATCCATTTTCTTGACCCGCTATATTCCTTTTGGGGCCGCGGGATTGCCTTAACCCCATATGTTTTCCAGTTCTCCCTGACTAGCTTGATGCTGATTAGCTGACTCAAGTGATTCCACATCCTGATTGACTGAACGCACCTGATTGAGGTTGTCAGCATCAACCGAAGAAGGGAGGGTGTGGGAACGAGGTGTGTGCAAGCAAGTTGGAACGGGTGGAAGGAGGTTTTAGGTGCGATGTGTGACTAAAGAGTGTCAGCAAGAAGGAAGGAGGTAACAGAGATGAAGAGTGACCAGATAGGATCAGGACTGAGTTCTCTCTGGCTGATCTAGGTAACAAGAGGAGGAAACGGACAAGGTGGTAGATATCCAGGACCATGACTGAGCAGTCTTAGATTAGATAGATAGAGGCAGATGATTTGCAGTGGCAACCCCCTAAAAGCAAAGATCCCGCCCACAACTCAAAGGCAAATTTCTGATGAACTACTGGCGATCTGCAGGAACTAGGTCCTAGAAAATTACACTTTTATTTTAACTTTGCATAAAAATGGCAGAATCATAATTCAAAAACCACTGGGAACGCTTTCAAAATAGATCCAGTGTTTTTTTACACTAGTTTAAACAACATCATTCCAAACTGGATTCTCTGCATGTCATAGCTATTTTACAAATAATCTACTTTTATTTTTTAAACCAGCAGACAGTAAAAGGATACGCAGAAATGTGCAAAAGTTTTGATTCCTCTGTGTCTGGTTTCATCACACGTGGCAGCACTTTTGAAATGTGGGCGGAGATCATAGGTGGAATTACAGACGGAGAGATGAATAATTTTCCTCTGCCTTGGTTCTGTGAGTCACAGCGGACTGTAAAACTGAATGGCCGACTGAATGACAGTCACTATGTTTGAGCTGACGGCTATTGTAAGTTGGACTTAGTTGGCTCTAGAGTCGGTTGTCAGTTTTGACTTCTAAATATATTGATACTGAAGCATACAGTGTGTTTTTTTTTTTTTTTTGTCACTTGAACACAATACCTGTTTTTGTTTCACATTTCAGTATCAAATATTATAAAGATAATAGATTTTAGTTACATAAACTAGCTCCATGTGGGGGGAAAAGAATGTTGGGTCATAGTTATAAATCATTGACGTTTTACTTAACTCTTAATATAAAAACTGATTTTGGTGTTTTGGATGCACACACTATAGACAATTGTTGAATAATTACATCAAGAACTAGAAGAAAGAACATATACACAAAAACAAGTGAGAAAGGGAGAGTTTATTTCCAACTTACATTGTTCCCACTTTAATAGCACATCAATGGAGACATTTGTCTATAAAGAGCTTCTTTTATCGTGTTTTTCTTCCAACTCTCAAAATGCTTACCTTGTAAGTTGAGTGTTCAAACAAAAGTGTCAGTAACTGACTCTGTGGACACACAACTGAATCTGATCATGTAAAATAAACCTAGACATGAACAATGAACAAAGAAACTACAGCCACTGTCCAGTTTAATCCTGACAGGCAGTGGATGAAGCTGTGCAGCATTCAGTCTGATGGTAAAGGGAACACTGACCTGACACATTGTGGTGAGTAACTGTTGTCTGCTGAGCTTGATAAACACAAGGACAGATTTTGAACTGCTACACACAAAGACACGGAACTTCCCCTCTGGAACTTACAACCCCCCCTGAATTATGTGATCTTTTTTAGTATCCAGGCTCTCTTTCACAAAGATGAACCTTTGAATGATTCTAGTTGAAAGTAGTTTTGGAGGTCCTCAATACAAGGAAACTTCAAAAACTCTTAAGGAACTAATGTTGATGAATTGAAATGACTAATCAGTTGTGATTACAGTGCAGCAAAAAAAAAAAAATCTGAATATATCTTTCCTCCAGTATTGTACATGCAGAAACAGAGACATCAAACTAGAAACATTTTCCCAGAAAACCCTGTTCCAGGTTTGAGAGATGCTTATTGAGATCCTATAAATGCCAAAGTCGTGACACAGATTTTTTAAGATTGATGTTATCACAAGTAATAAAGAAAAATGTCATCGCGCAGGTTTCAGCTAATCTAAAAGCTAACTCACTAATTATCAAGTTGCTACAAATCAATACAAATGACTTGGCAACCACAGCCATCACGAACAGTGGAAGAAATTAGATATTTGTACACATACAGGTGATATATATGACATTGTTTTATACATATGATAATACATTTGACTATTACAATACTTGAATTGAGTAAAGCTAACTGTGCCTCCTAAATCCCAACTACTGCCTGCAAGGACCTAAAATCCACAACGAGAGGAGTCTTCACATGAGAGGAGTCTTCACATGCACAATATGGAGAGAAAGGAAATCACACAAGTAATGCGGTTTTTATGTTACTATCAGTAAATAAAATATACAGTAGCTGATGCTTGAATACAGACTAAACATATGAGACTTACAGCTTACTCCAGAGGTTGGCAACCTTTAACAGTTAAAGTGCCACTTGGGCTTGTTTTCTACTGATCAAAACCTAGAAGGAGCCGTATAGTCTTACTTTAGCATTTAAAAAATTTGAATTTGCATTCATGTCCATCTTTTTTTTTTAAATAAATATGAAGTATGTCTACTTTTTGGCATGAACAAAAACAAAAATATAAAAAGAAATTAGCATTTCTCAAAATGGGATTTTTTAAACGTTTTTACCTTTTTACATTTAGTAGATGCCACATTAGTGAAAAAGCTAGCTCGTTGCCTAATTACTAGCCGAACTCCAAATTAGCATAAAATTCTTCAGTAAATTAAATCAGCCAAAAATGTTAGCATGTTGATAAAAATAAAAGCTAAACACTAAATTAGCCTAAAAACTGAAGCAGATAACAAATTTGCCAAAATCGTTAGCATATTGCTAAAATTTTAGCTCCAAATTAGCATAACACATTTAATTAG
>NC_050523.1:19818618-19823133 GCF_002922805.2 Oryzias melastigma | reverse complement strand
TTTTGGCATGAACAAAAAAAAAAATAAAAAGAAATTAGCATTTCTCAAAATGGGATTTTTTTAAACATTTTTACCTTTTTACATTTAGTACATTTTACATTTTGGAAATGTAATATTTTATTTTTCTTCACCCAGAGAACCACCAAGGAGGGATAAAAGAGTAGCATGTGACCCTGGAGCCGCAGGTTGCAGACCCCTGGCTCACTCTACTGGATCTTAGGTTTTATTGAGAAACATACAGACCTAATAACAGCTGTTTCATTGTGTAGCTTTGAAATTACAAATAAAAGGGAGATAACATTTAAACTAGGTCAGGATGTATGAGAAGAAAAAATAAAATCTCCTATTAGTAAACCTAAATCCCATAAACCCCAATTAAATGTATCTGCATGCATCTGAATGAAAAAAGCACAGTTTTATGACACTTCTTTAAAACCTCTTTTCGATTACTTAGACCAGTGTTTCTCAACCAGTTTGCCATAGGAAATTACCCACGTTCACCTATGTAAAAACATTTATCACTGCCAGGATATAAGCTTTGTGTTCATCCAAACGGGCCCTGATTTAACACCGAGTAGTTTTAATATGGACGATCATAAAAGACCTTTTTCTTTGTATTTATTTGATTCAATAAATTAAGATTGATTGAACCGCGATCTGGCTGCAAAATTAGCTGCTAGCTCTGCTTTTAGAAAAGTCCAGTCCCTTCCACTGTCTCCACCAATCATTCTTGGAGGCTTGATCACAAGTCATCCATCTGACCAATCAGAAGTGGTTAACGTCCTCACTTCCTTGTTCTGATTTGGCTCATAAAGTCTCTCAGTTCCAGTTTTGAAACCTTCTTAAAGAAATCAGAGAAAACCGTGTAGTTCTTCTTTAAGGCTTGTCTTTATTATTCAAGTGATCTTTATAAAAATAAGTGCTGGTTTCTAATAATGTCTGGATTAAAGTAGGATTTCAGTTTTCAGACTTCAATCATTTAAAAAAAAATGAAGTTACATTTAAATAGAAGAGAGAAGAAATTTGAAGGAAACAGGATTGAAGTTTAGTGGCCAACAAACACAGATTGAAACCATTTATTCTCCCATGTTTGACTAAGACAAAAGACAAAAGAATAAAACTTCAACATGTTCACTTTTTGTGGAGTTACAATTGAACAACAGGAATATAATGTTAGTCTTTTTTTTGTTCAAACAAGAATGTTTTGATCATATCATTTATCATTATTCAAAATGTATAGTTGCTCAAGTTCAATGTGTCATATATATATATATATATATATATATATATTGTGAGGCTACATAAAATTGCATTTTAATAAACTGGAGGCCAAAAGAACTATCCGGGAACATTTTCAACTAAATTTGTTACAAATTATTAAATTATTCTTGAAAACTGTCACAACTTTTTTTTAATTTTTTTTTTATAAGATTTAGGGAAACAGCCGCAACTTCCAACTTTTTATTGCCACAAGAATTCCAAAAAAATACATCAATATAGACCATAGAGTGTCTCCTTGTTTTTACACTTTTGGTGCTGGTTTGAGTCTGGATTTTGTTTTTCTTTTTTTAAAAGAAAAAGTGTACCTTGGCCCAAAAAAGGTAAAAAAAAAAAACACAGAATTAGACGAATAAAGAGCTGATATGTTTCATCAGTGTTTGCCCTACTTTCCAAGAAATGGAATTCACACATAGCAAGGACGAACCTGTATTTGCAGCCAGGCATAAATATATTTGCCTGTGTTTGCAGATTGCTACAAATATTTTTTTTTACTTCCTGCGTAGCAGATTTAGCAGCTGTACTCCTTGATTGTGTCAGAACCTGTGCGGGTTTTGTCCATGCTGCCAGTTTACCAGTAACTTTCAAGCTTCATGACCATGTGATACAATAATCAAATTATGGATGTCTTAAAGCATAAAAGTGCGTTATTTATTTGTTACCAGTTCTGCTTTATTTTATTTTATTTTTTTTAGGTTTTTTAGAAAAGTAATGGAAAACTGTTGTAATTCTATATGAATCTAACATGTCTGATCCAATTTCATTTGGCCATCATTTCCTATAGGAGATGCAGTGTTTGTCAAGAAAACGACAGGATTACCCAGTGATTATAATCAAATAAACTACCTGGGGTTAATATTGTGTGTAAAAAAGTTCCCTTGCTTGCCTGGATTCTTTATACTGGATTATTTTGATTCATTTGTCACAGTTGAAACATGTTAGTCAGGTTTTTGCTGTATCCTGTCTTTGGCAGAAGTGAGATCTTTATTTTTTTATTGATTATCAATACAATTTACAATGAGCTGCATGCACACCACTACTTGGTTAAAACCTTGATCAGATGGCACACCCTTTCAAAAAAAAAAAAAAAAAGGGTCTTCCTCCTTCAGGGCCAGATGAAGATTTCTCAGCTTTTTTTATATCCTTCTTAAATGAGTTCACTCTCCTCTTTGTCTCGTAATTAAGTCAATATATGAGCCGTAAAGACGGAACTCTCCAGAAATAAACCCTGAGAATTCTTTACCATCTGCTCCTCTCATTCCCTACTACACATGACTCTTACTATCACAGGGCTGGCTGCCCCTGCAAGACTTCTATATGTAAAGAGGGGATCATTGTCTGCAAAAAAAGGAAAATAAATTAGAATGAAAGTGTGGAAATCTTTGAATCTAAACCTTTGAACACCTTTACTTTAGTCCAACGTAACCTCCATAAATGAGCAGTAAAGATTTGATAGATAGATAGTTTCAGTACCATGCTGTGCATCTTACATTGTTTGCACTGAAGTGAAATCCGTAACTAATACAATTTAAGCTAGTTCGATCTTGTATAGTCTGAGAGCCAATACTTCACCTTTATTCATATGATTGGCTGTGCTCGGCTCCTGTCTGACCCAGGCCATTAATTCCCTTGCAGCGGGTCTCAAATGCTGGCAACAAGCACACCACAGTAATAGAAACTGATGATGACTTGTTGGACTGTGCTCCCATGCTCTGTTCTCTGAGACTATGCTGTCATGATTTTTCGTTTTCATCATGCTTTTCCCAGCATGGCTGTGCTGTTCAAGCCTTGATGTTATATGTTTTGTCAGGACCAATAGGTTTATACATTCTTGAATTTGCAAAAGCTAGATATTCAATAAAAAAGTGCAATGACAACACCGCATATTCTTTTTCATGTTGGACTATGAGCAAATTCTCAATACAACCTTAATCTTTAGTGAGTTACCTTCTTCTAATTTATATATCCTTTTTCTTAAAGCAAAAAAAAACAAACAAAAAAAAACAATCTAAGATAAAACACCTTCTTAATTTCAAAAATCATGTCTATAAGCCGTATTTATAAAATAAGCTTTATAAAATCATGCTTTGAGCAGTTAAAAAAAAATTATATATATATAAATATTAAATAAATAAAATTCAAGCACTGCACCCGATTGACACATAGTCACCATACAGTATATTCTAGGAGTGTGTATTAGCAAGAGTCTGGGGATACGATACGCATCCCAATACATGTCTCACAATACGATATGTATCGCGATATTTCCCAAGACCGTACTAGAACAAGTTTTCACCTTTTTTTTTAAAGAATATGACTTGAATTGAATCTACATGAATTTTAATGTAATTCGTTGTAATAAAATGGCTAATTCTTCTTTAATAGTCCTAGGAGAGGATCTCTCCTTCATGTGGGGATCCCTAAGGTTTCATTTTTTTTTTTTTTTGGAATCAAGTCTTTTAAGAGTTTTTCCCTACTGGGAAGGAGGGTCTAAGGGCAGGGATAGTCAGTTTTAGTTAGTCTGTTTAGCTTAGTTTGGCCATTAGCTATTATTAGTATTTTCTCACCGACCTTCTGCTTCTGTGCAATTACTGGCATGAAGCCCAATGAGGCAGTTTTGTGATATTGGGCTATATAAATACAAAATAGGGTCTTACCCTTCTCTTTGTGCCTTTGTTCTTAGTTTTACCTTTTGTTTTTGTTATTATTGTTTTGATTATTATATGTTGAAATAATGTTAGTATAAGGATACTACATCAAAAGGGTAGATGTTTGTACTAAAAACTACAAAAAGAAAGGACCACTGTTTTGCATTAATAATTTCTACCTGTAAGCCGCACTCAAACTATAATAAAAAAAACCCTAGTAATGGAAGAAGTGCACGCTTTCCTGTTGAAATATTTGTGTTGTATGAATGTTGAGAACTTCTATGGTCTCCACAGTATTTCTGTTAGAAAGGGAGCTACTAAAATGTACTTTTTTTTACTTTCCCCTTTTATCTGCCATTTTCATGCAGATGAAAGCCAAGTCTGTACACAGCAGCAAACAATATGTGCAATAAATACACAAAGCAAACAAAGTCTCCAGACTCTATTCATGAACACCTTCCTGGGTGTCTGAGCTAGTTAAACCTTCCCGAAGGAGCTGACTTCAGTTTAACACATTTCATTTGTCCTCAGAATGAGCTGTTTATTAGTCAGTGCAAACAAATGTGACACACACATTCACATTCAATAG
>NC_050523.1:19810630-19818194 GCF_002922805.2 Oryzias melastigma | reverse complement strand
CTTAGACAAGTCATTGCCAGAGAGACATTGAATTAGTGCACTGAATACAAAATGTGTTTAAATATGTCAGAGCTGTGATTAATCCTAACAGAAATTAAATTGTTAAGCTGTTCAGATAAACCTAAACACAGTACAAAAGCTTTCATTAAAGTAGCAAACATGTTGTGAATTTTTTGATAATTAAGAGACAAATAAAAACTCAATCATTCAAGGGACCGTTTAGTCCCATTTTGGACCCGAAAACCCGCACATCCCCAGGGAGAGCATCCAAAGTCCACACAGAAAGCCTTTGCCTAAAACTTCTGCATAACTGATAGACGTGTATGTACAGCATGTACATACTGTAGGTGGGCATGAAAGGGAATATGTCTGGATTGTGTTTTGTAAACCTTTTTTTTTTTTGTACAGTACTTTGTAAGCCGTACAATAGGGCTTCATCAAAGAACCACTTTCATGTGGTCCTTGAACATTAAACATGTGCGATTAAAAAAAGCAAAAGAGAGAAAGCAAGTCATTAATGAATGATCATTACCTTTCAAGTTCTGCAGAAATAGGATAAAAGAAGGTCAAAAAGGGTTAAAAGAAGTGCGGCGTTTGTGAACTATGAGTAAATCAATAAGAAAAAGCTGTGTGAGGACACATGTTGGTTGAATTTGGAATGTGGTCAAATCACAGTGCTTAGGGAACAGCAATCAGTGCATTTTCTGGTCTTTTTCTACGCAAATCATCATCATATCCCATTGTTAGACTTACTTTACAGATGTAGTTGGTTTGCTTCAAGTGCACAAGAAAATGCATTTTTAAACCTTGATGTGTTACAGTTCCACAGTTGGGTTTTTTTTTAGATATACTGTCATTTATTCTTTTATTGTTAAGTTTTGCCTTTCTTTTGATTTTGTTTTTTCTGAGTATCATGTAAATGTTAACAAGCTCCCAGATTTTTCCAAAACTGTCTTAATTTTTTGTGAATTTTTGGACAAAATCTTTGGAGAAACAAGATGATATATGAGAGTTTGGGCTATTTTATTTTCATTTAATTCAACAATAACAAAGCAAAAAATCCCATAAAATAGTAAACCATGTGCCATATTTGCCTAAATTGGGCAATAACTCAGTTATCTATAAAACCCTTTAGAAGTTTTATGATTATAGCACTATTTACAATTCCTTTAGAAGAGTTTAAGCCTTGGATATTTCTTACAGGGACATTCCATGATTTTTTTAAGCCTTTCAGGATGAACTATATCCATGTATGTGATCATATATTACCTTTGGAACACTAAAAAACAAATTATTTATAAAATATTAATTATTAATTTTTTTCCTACCAGGAAGTAAATTGACTATTCCTGAGGCTCTACCTGCCGCTGCGTGTGGGTGCCCCCCATTTCATGACGTCACTCTAGATCCTTTGGCAGGGTGTCTGCATTTCTCCCAAGAAAATGATCCAAACTTCTTCAAAGATGGATGCACATACCATATATCTGCCCTTAGTCAGCCTGGCCATCGCTACACTGGTTCACAACACAAATACACTCAGCGTCTGCACGACTCTGCCCGACCGGGGCGTGGGGGGTCTTAAAGGAGCCTCATGGCTGTTTCAGCTGGAATTTATTGAAGACAGGACACAATTGGAAGATATACGGTATTGTGCTTCTAAAGTAAAACTTTTTTGCTGCCTACCGCTAGCTAAGTGGAAAAATTGGGTGTTGGTGTTATCCTGGGGGCGGAGCCGTCAGTGCAGACTCCTCCTGAAAGGGGCTGTCTCTCGATGTTGCATCAGATCGTGAGGACTCGCTCATTTTCATGGGTATGGGAGGGGCTGCTGTTGAAAGTGCAGTAATTAGAGGATTACTCACAAATGCGTGAATGGATCAAAATCCTGCTTTGGGGTTCTTTATAGTGAACATTAAACACTATAATACACTTAAAAGCTCAAAAAGTAGTTTTTTTTAATCGTATGGCTCATTTAAACTATGTATGTTATTCATTTAAGATCACTAAAATAATATTTTTTGTTATAAATTGCTGTTTTTTACCTTTTGCCCTCTTCAGTGCATTCACAAGGACCCTGCTTTACAATTAACTTTAGTTTCTATAGTTTACTGTAATAACACTATAGTAATAGAGTAATACTTTTTTTAAAATCACGAAAGTAAACAGTCAATGCACATGCTAATTACTGGCAGTCATAAAACCTCATCAGTGCTGATATCTTATTTACATTTTTGCCACGTCAACCATCTTTTCTTCAAGAAGCTACAGTATCCACAGGCGCTCACATAAAACAGACCGTTTCAAGAAAAGGAAATTCTTTCAGATAAAACGTGACATGTCTCATGCTCCCCCACTGGGTTCGGCCCTGAAGGTGGAGGAGCTGTGAAAAATAGAGCAAAATTCAGAGGACTTTCTTTCACCCCAGAGGGCACAAAGGGTCTCACAGCCTATATGTGGTATGTAAAATGAAGGATGTAGGGGACAGAAACACTGCCAGAGAGACATTGAATTAGTGCACTGAATACAAAATGTGTCTAAATATGTCAGAGCTGTGATTAGTTTAAAGAGAGAATTTGCTTTAAAGCATCCAGCTGTAAAACCAATTTTACTTTTTTTTCTTACTGTATCTTTTAATGTATTGGTTTTGTAAAAAAACATTTTGGTTTCTCCGACAGTTTGGTAAAATAAAGATAAAAAAAAAAATCTGTTTCTACAGTGACATTTTGTTTTGTGTAAAACTACTCAATTTTAAAACAGATTTACCCCAAAACACCTTTCCATTAGATTTCATTTAACAAATAACTCTTTTACTGTTTTAAAGGTTTAGTTTAATGAACTTTCTAATTTTAATTTAACATTTAAAACTTTCTAGGTGTTAATGTTGTGTCCTGTGACAGACAAGCAAATTGCTCAGGGTACACCAGGCCTTGCCCAACAATGGCTGGGATAGGCTCCAGCAACCCCCATGATCCTGAAAGGGGTTAAACTGGTTAAGAAAATGAATAGCTGGATTAGAAAACTGTGTAAAAAGGTGTAAAAAGCCTTTCAGGCCATATCTGTACAAAAAACCTGACACAGAATTTGTTCCTACATATTTCCCCATTTTTACTAAGTTGTGGTTCACTGATCCTTTCAAGTGCATTTTCTTAACCCTCGCCCTCTCTTATGGGGTCCAGATGACCCCACCCTCACATTGAGGTGTTTGCCATTCTATGACAAAGGCGGATAAGGTGGGCAAGACTTCATGTCTGTCATTGGATATCAATAAAGATCAACAATCATTGGAAAAAAGAAAAGTTCAGCGCACTGTCTCATGGGGTCCAGATGACCCCACTTTTAATGTAAAAAGCCCAGGGGAGCAGAAGGGTTACACAAATTTTGGAGAAACATCATTAATGATGGTACCCGTGGACTGGCTGCTGCATTCCACCATCATCTTTCCCACCAAACAGTGACTCATCTGATGATTCATGCATGGCGAAGTGACTTCTAACAAAAGTAAATCTACATAATTAAAGTTTAGAAAAATATGCAGGTTCTTTTTTAGTTCATTATTATTATTGCACACATTTTTAGGGGTGCTGAGCAGAGATATGGGGCTAATAAGTACCTATAAAAATGGCCTATAATTGCATAAACTCACCACAATCCTAACTTGTAATTATTGGTACTAGGTGTGGTCACCCCATTATGTGTTTTTGAACCAGGTATTGGGGTAACCATTATACCCAATTTCATACTTTTATGAACACAGTTCTCCTTTAAAACAGAACAAAATAGAGATTAGTAGAATTTTTGTCCTGCACATTCCAAACATAATGAAATTAACTGTGTGCAAGACATCATTGTGTTCGTTTAGTGGTTTTATAGTCATCAGAAGAGGAAATCAGCTTTTGACCTGCCTTCTCTTTTGTCCTCTAGGGCTTTACAATGCTGTCATTGGTTCTCATTGGCCTTGGAAATAGCCAAGACCTTCAGAAACTACACAAAAGGTATTCTCGCTCTAGTCTGAAAATGTGTTTGACTATTTTCACATCACTTTATCTGGTCCACATTAGTATGTTCACTTGTTTCATTATTTTATTTTATTGGGTTAACAGATTAGAAAGGAAAATGCTGCTACCTCCAGATCAAGCATTTGAACCAGTTTAATCACATTCAGTGGATCTGATCACTTGCATTGCAGGTTCATTTTTTCCCTTTACAACACTAAAAGAACAACAACAATAACTGGAGCCATGTGGTCCAAGAAATAGTCCACATGGACATAATCATGTATTTGGGTCTTGAATGTAAAAACAAGAAATAGAAAAGAGAGAGGCTATTTCAAGTTCAGTCAAATAAAAATTTGAAACTCATCTAACATTTTCAAAAGCACACAACATCTGCCATGCAAAGGTAAAATAGCAAAGTATGGATTTTTGGCAGTTTCCCTAGAACATTGCATTCTGAAAGTACTGCCAAGAAACATATGTCTAACCTTCATGTTCACTGATTTTCTTTTCTTTCTTTTCATTTCAAGAGGGAAAAAAATAACGTTTTTGAAAAAAGGACCTTGTACTTTTTAGTGCCAATGAATCCACTGCCTCACTGAGATGATGTAAAATAGCACAAACTGCTGTTAGGCATGATGATTAAAACTTCTTCTCTGTCATGTTCATTCTTTAATTTCCTTTTCTGTCTTTCCATCATCCCCCATTTATTTAATCATATGTTCAACTTTTGGCTGCACTTCAACTGTGATAAATAATCAATTTGGTGAATACAGCAAACTCAAAGAAAGAAGCTGCAAATGACTGAATTTACAAAAGAACAGACACAGGATCCCTTCTGGATTGGAGACATGAATGAGCCTCATCTACATCAGTTCTGACAGTTTTGGCTGAGGTACAGCTATAACAACTCTATGTTGGCTAAATGTGGCTCACCGGTTTGGAGCTGGGACGGATCTCGGTTGCAGAATGTGATGTATGAGTTTTGGTAAGAACTGTGAACGCCACATATGACCTGACTGTGAAAAAAAATAATAATAATACAGATCTGGGTCATGTTTGATAGATATAAGGCTCAGTTTAGAATGTCACCCTCACCCTGAATCAACACCATCATTCAAGACCAAATGTTTGGACCAAACATTGACATGCACTTTGGACTACTTTTGGAAGAGAAGAAGATGTGTGAAAATAATATAATATAATAATATAATTTAATTTTAAATCATTTTCATTCACTTATATAATATATTTTTAGTGGTATCAAATGATCACGTTAATTGCCAAATGTAATTACAGACAAATTAGTTATTGTTTTATGCTGTTAATCTAATTTTTATTTCGTCATGTTCTCAAACCTAAAACTAAAGTACATCACTCTCGGTGTCCCTGTATGTGCGACTTTGAAGTTCCTAACATAATTAACCCAGTACAAAGAAACCCATAACAGCACAAATATCATCTCCTCTGATAATGGACACCTGGATGGACGTTATCTCACTTATACAATGGTTGCTTACAAAACACAGAAAAAGAATCACTAAAACCAAGTGACTTTAAAAAAAAAAAAAAAAAAAGATACATTTTTCTACTGTTTTGCAGTTGTGAACTATGAAATAAGGTGTGTCAACATATTAGACCAGGGGTGCCCAAAGTCAGTCCTGGAGGGCTGGTGTCCTACATGTTTTACAAGCTCCTTCTTGGCCAGACACACCTGATTCAGTCATCAGTAGCAGATAAGGCAGGATTTCTGGTAACCAGCAGGAGGCTGGCCCTCGAGGACTGACTTTACACCCCGGACATGGACTGGTCCTCGGGACGCGTCCAATACCCAAACCCGGTACTGGTACCCTAAGCCTCCGCTGGACGCGGTACTAAACCTGAACTGGTACCAGATGCAGTACTGGCCGTAATCCAGTACCGGGTTAGGGTACCGGTACTGGGTTAAGGCAAGGGTCCCCAAACGTTTTCTTGTGTGAGCCACATAACTTTTTTCTTCAATGATGTGACGCCCGGGTCAGTTTGTAGGCTATAAGAAAGAGGTTTTCTGTTGGCATCAAACCTACGGTGTGTCTGAACGTGAACATTTATTCTTTTCCAGAAAGCTACATCTAACCAAATATGAATAACCCTTTCTGGGATATTCACAGAAAAAGTCTGAAAATAAATACGTCACTGGTTCTCCGTTATTTTGTTTTTTTTTAGAGCTTATCATGGTCTTACCCCAGTTTACTTAACTGAGCTTTTAACTGTCTGCGGCCATTCTAGAGTTTTTCTAGAGACTGCAAAAGGTGAACTTCTAAGTAGAAAGGAATACTATATTCTGTTCTTTTTGGCCATGGGGGTAGGGTTAAGAAAGGGACACAGACTGCAGTAGCAGAGATAAAATGTAACATCATTTTCGGGTTTCAATCTCAAAGCCAGGACTCCCTTGAAAAAGAGATCAACGGATCTCAATGGGATTTTTTTCCTTGGTTAAATAATAGTTAAATAAAAAAAATAAATTAAATACCCATATTGGGAAAACAAAATAAATAAATAATTCCTCTCCGATTTTGTTCAGGGGCCAGGCCACATATGGCCACGGTCCGTAGTCTGGGGACTCCTGGGTTAGGAGAACAGACATTCGGACCCCACTCTCCATCAGAGGGCAGGGTCTGTGCAGACTCCATACAGCACACTCAGGAGCAGGGTCCCAGGACCATCCATCCCAGGAAGGTAAGTAAAAATAAATTATTTATAATTCAAACAGTGGGGGGCCTTTCATAAAATAATTATTATTAAGTTTTATCCACAGGGGGAGTGGTTAAGTTTAGGGTACCATTGGTTCCACGTCCCAGTATTGGACTGGTTCCCGTTTGTGGCCTGAAGGCTGGGGACCCGTGATTTAATGGTAACAGCCAGCACATCAAAAAACGACGAGTTGGGGACACCAAAAATGTCCATTTTTGACCCGGAGGGGTCCTTGAATAAACGTCAATATGTGACGAGTTGGGAGTGAGAATGTGTTGCTTAGAAAAATGCTCCTAGTTGTTTTTGTCATTTTGTCAGATTTTATTTTTTAATTTTTGCGTTAGATAAATTAGAGAACTCAGGACCTGATGAAAAATCCTCTTGTTGGTTTAAAAGTAAAGGTTGGAGGTATGATAAAACAAAAAACTTTATAAAGCTACTTTTTTGTTGTGTTTTGATATTTTACTGTTTTAATAGGTTAGATTAAAAACAGATTAATAATATTGATTAAACACAGGTTATGATTAATTAAATTTTAGTAAAAAAATATATATATTTTTTGTATTCATTACCTTTGGATTCTTTCATTTAAATACCACATTGCCCTGCATTTTTTGAAAAGAGCTTTAGCTCAATGGTGGAGTAAACATGTAGTTGCCACTTCATATTATGACACATAAGTGCTTCCATACTAAGTCTACTGTGTTGCTGTGGACCAAGACGGAATGGCTTGTGTTTAGACGTGGCGTTTGTCAGGTGGGTACAGACAGGTCATTTCCTTTTCATGCGGGGGGGGCAGAGTTGTGCATTCAGCAATCCTGGATTCAGATGATGATGACAGC
>NC_050523.1:19805591-19810459 GCF_002922805.2 Oryzias melastigma | reverse complement strand
CATTTGAGAAAGTATAAAAACGAAACAAAAAAAAGCATAAAAACAGAGAGGTTATTACTGTGGAACGTCTCCTCCGTGTCGGTCTTACTCTGCTGTAGTTCCTGTTGCAGCAGTCCCAACGTTAGATTGCATTTCCAATTTCCTGTCTAACCATATTTTCAAGAAACGCTGGTCACAGCATGCAGCGGTAATGGAATTCAAATGACAGTGAACAATACGCAGTATGCCTGTGGTGGCGCACAGGAACATACATCCCAACACAAGCAGTTGATCACGTTGGCTCCACAAAAGCTGTTTTCCCCTTGAGATTTTATTCAGTTTCACTTGTCAGAAATGCTAAATGTCTTTAGCACTTCCTTGTGCCAACATTATCTTTTGAAACCATATTTTGGGAAACCCTGTCGTTTCACTGTGAGAGGTAAGTATTTCCTCACCTGTTCATGCAGTCTGTTTTTTACGTCCAAATCAGATCCCCAATTGCCTACTGGAACCACCTGTTTTCATTTCAGGTTACTGTTGTGCTCGCATTCTGAAAAAGGTAGAACATTCACTTTATGAGGTCAAATGAGGTTTATGAGGGGGGTTGGTTTTATTTTTTCCTTTTTTTTGCATTTAGTTTGTTTCTAAATGTGAAGTGCTTTGAGCTGCAATACATGAAAAGCACTTTTTTATAAATAAAATTTGAATTGATTTGATTTACAGCCGATCTGCAGCTCCGGTTTTGGCATTCTTTCGACTAACGCAACTGTTCAATCGTTTATGTAACCAACATAATTCTTGTGAATTTTCAAGTGGAGAAAAGCATCCTTGCACTGATATGCAACTCTTTACAGTTAAAACGTTTACACAATCAAATGTGGAGGATAGCAGCTATCCAACATTGTACAACACTTCATGCATTTGTCACATGCACTCTTATGAGTCATACCCCACTTTTGTGGGGTTTTGAGTTGACTGTGCCTATAAAGGGTCATAGAGAGACGTGATAACATCTCAAAGAGAGTGCATGTGTGTTTTACAATTCCCTTGAGGCTTGTGTAGCCACTTTAATGGCATATCATGAAAATGAAACATAAGATTAACTTCTTAATTTCTGACAGTCAGGCCACAACCACGGAGTGCACAATTCGGGCACATGGAGCATAGACGTATAACTTGAACAACACTAAAAGCCACTTTGTGCAGTGCAAAGGATTTTTTTTTTTTTTTTTACTGCATCTCACCTACTTTACCATTACCTACCCTTGCGTTGTCATTAACGGGCAGACAGCTGGTTCCATGTGCAGCAGGTTTACTAATTCAGATAGGAATGAAGCACTATGAAAAGTCGACAAAACTAGATAAGGATCAGCCGGGCAGAGGTCAATCACGAATATGGGATCATCCAAGAAGAGAGTAGAGTAGTCAGGGTCCAGGTGAAGGTCAGGGCAGGCAGCAGGTAATCAGATGAAGCAGGGTCAGAAAACAGGAGATCAGGTCCAGAATGAAACGCTCTGTAGTGCAGGGAAGGTGGCACAAACAGTACTTCGCACTGGGTTAGTATCTGTGCAGTGCTTAAGTGTTCTGTGGGTGACTGGCAAGTGAGAGTCAGCTGAGCGGTGTGCGCTGGGGTTGCTGGGAGATGTATTGTCTTCAGTGCTCTGGAGATGGCTCCCACTGGTGACCAGAGGGAGACATGCGTGTTGTATAAGTGTTCACTATGATCTGTCACGCACAGCATGACCATAGAAAAAAGTCTGCATAAACCTTTTCTCTCTACAGGCTTACCCAGTGGTCTACAGTCTTAAAATGTAGTGGATTCTCTGTACAGATTTGCCCCTTTTTTTCTCCTGCAGACCATATAACGTGTTGCATATCAATACAAAGCCAATGTAAACAGCTGCTTTCCCCCACGTCAGAATCAACTGATCCACATTGATCACATGAACGATCAAAGAGTTTCAGTAGGTGTGATATTTTTACGTTATCAGCAACATCTTCAGCGTTAACGTGAACTGGAAATGGAGTGAACCGGAGCCTGCAGTGTGAAAACGCACCAGACTCCCTGTCATCTAAAAGATGCATTTATGTGCGGACACAAGCTCAATGAGTCTGAATTGATGTGACAAATGTCAAAGCAAAAGACAGACAAGCTAGTGCTAGTGAACGTGTCACCCATCCATCCATCCATCCATCCATTTTCCAAACCCCCTGTATCCCCTTCACGATCATGGGGCTGCAGGAGCCCGTCCCAGCTATTGTTGTGCAAAAATGGGGACAGGTCACCAGCCTGTCTTAGGGTTGAACAGGGCTGTCCTGTTAGAGGTAAAGCCCATGTTAGTATGAGAACCACCAAACTGACAAATAAAGGAGAAGACACTTAGAAACCTAGTGGTATTTTTTTGGCAATGAGCGATGGCCACCAATACATTTCACTTTTGTGATGAATTAGTTGAAGAACAACAACCTTTATTTTTATTTTTTTTATTTCACTTTTTGTTTTAATACTAGTAAAATAATACTTTTAAGATTTGGCAGCCATTTCTCTGCTCTCACACTAACTTTATTTATTACCATGTCCTTCACATCCTTTCCTCCTGTGATCTTTGTGAGTTGTGTAACAAGAGTGGCACCACAAAACAGGCCTCCTGCAGTTAAAGGTGAGTGATGTTAGCTTAATGTTGACTGAGCCTGTCACACTCCGGTGACTCATGTTAAAGCTTCTTTTTGACTAAAAGGATTTGGTAAAGATGTGACACTCAGCACATTCCCACTCATCTCTTCCCGGTTCTCGGCTTTTATTGCTTGATGGGAATGTTCTGACTTATTGACAAAGTGCTGGAAGAGACCTAATTGGAGTTTGTCCAATCAAAGCTATTAAGGTCAAGCATGTAAAAATACTCTCTCCTGACATGCTGATAGGCAGTGCGAGGGCCAGGGTTTATTCCCTGCTGGGATCGCATGCGGAATCAAAGCAGCTTGTACACTAACTGCATCCTTTTGATGCTATGAGATGGAAAAGAGTAAAGCTTGGGGAGAACAGGTGGCAGTGCACCAGAGAGAGTGGAAAAGCCCATTTATAAAAGCAGACAGCCTGTCATTGTACAGAGGTCTAGGATGAGCAGAAGCCAGGTTCACTACAGGGTGTCCCACTCTGAACATTTCATTTTGCCTCTGAGGGAAACAGCTGCTAAGATCAAATGATTTTTTTTTTTTTAGATCTGTTCACATTTACTGAGCACCATTGTGGATTTAAAAAACAAAGGACAGATTTTAGAAACATTACACTATGCTAACTAATCTCTCCTCACAGTTTCAACAGTAAATGTGAATTAATAGCTGTGTTTATATGTAAATCATTTAACGAATATGGAAGAGCTAAATTACACACTGAATCCTATTATTAGCAAAAAAAAAAGTGTTCTGCCTGGTTTCACAGTGATCGGCCATCACATCAATCGTATTGTATTCCTACTGCACTGGAGTAGGAATGCAGTGGTCTAGTGCATTCTAAGGTTGACTAATTTTGCTTGCAATTATCGAAGATAACTAGTGTTTTTCCAAGTGACGTTTATATCTTTCTAGCCTGATGATGTGATCGTTTTTGGTGGTTGACTGATAATATATGTATATATATATATATATATATATATATTTTTTTTTTCCCTCACTGATACTTTGTTGTAGGCTTTTGCTCTTATGTCAAGTTCATGATCTCGTCTGATTCTTTTCTCAGATTTTGAGTTCACCCTGGCAGTGAAAGAATAAGTTCTGATCTAAGGGTTTCTGTTGTTTGAATCACTATGAAATGAGAACCTGGGGTTTTCCTGTTGAATTATAAGGATTGCCTGTGTATGACCCCTGGTCTGTTGATTTATGATTTGGTTAGTAGTGCACTGTGTTTTGTTCAGGAGGGAATTGACTGTTGGATCCTTCTTAGAGAAGCAAGGATTTCACCTGCTGGACCTTCCATCATTCACCTTCAACAGCGGTGCTCCACTTTCACACCTCTCCTACAGAATTGACATATATTAATTATATTATTTAGAATTTAAATTTACGTACTTGTGATTTTATTCATCTAGACCTAAGTAATAAATCAATACTTACCTAGAATAAGCCTGACCCTTACCTGTAACCCTTACTATCCCCTATACCCCATTTCCATCCAAACCTCTCACCCACAAGTTTCTTTGTGTTGATTCCATACTATCAAACAGAGGAGCGACACTGGCAGATGGTAAATGGCTTGACACAAAATAAAACTAGACGCACATCTATTGCAAGTATTCTTAAATTTCCCAACTCTGATTCATGAAACATTCATATCATTGAATGTTTTTCCGTGTTTACAGTCAAAGACAAGAACAAGCCATTTTGTTGATGCAGATCATTTCCTTGATGGAGATCTTTTCCCATGTGCTCAAGGTTTAGGTTGAAATGGCCCATTGGATTTGTTTTGATCTTGTCTTTCAGTTTTAGTTTTCACATTCCCTCTTATTCTTTCTCATTAGAAACAGTCTGTATTCCAGAATATTCTAGTTTTTTTCTGAGTAAGAGCTTTCAGTGAATCTGAAGGACTCAACGCAGCTAGTGTTATCAGGTTTTTATATTTTTCATATTGCTAGAAATGACCCTACATTCAAGTCTAAGGTCCAAATAAAGAGAAGATTTCTTCTGTTGCTGTTCACTCAAAAGCGTTATATAAAGTATCAGAGCTTTTCAGAGCGTTGCTCTCACCGGGACATTCATGTCAAGGCTTGTATCATGAATATAGTTTTTCATTCTCATTTTACAGCTGCTGCTTAAGTACTTCTGGTATCCGTTTGGTACTGAAAAGCCCTCCTATAGTGCTGCAGCAACTTGGCTCCTTTCAAAATGAGGCAAAT